>NC_137424.1:4232151-4347151 GCF_964374335.1 Astatotilapia calliptera | reverse complement strand
GCGCTGCACAAGGAATACAATTTGAAACGTCATTACACAACTAGACATGCTGAGCTGGATGCAAAATACCAGGGAGACGAGAGAGCGAACCGGGTTGCCAGTCTTAAAACAGATCTACTGAGGCAGCAAGATTTCTCCAAGAAAGCAACCAAAGAGAATAATGCAGCAGTCGGAGCCACGTGGTTAGTGAGATGATTGCTAAAGCAGGGAAGCCATTCACAGAAGGTGCATTTGTCTAAAAGTGCATATTGCAGGCTGCAAATATAGTCTGTCCGGGAAAGAAAGGTCAGTTTAGCAACATCAGCCTTTCTGCCAACACCGCAGCAGATCGCATTTCTGACCTGTCAAGTGACATTTATGACCAACTGTGTGAGAAAGCCAAATGTTTCAGTGTATACTCAGTCGCTCTTGATGAGACCACAGACATCACCGACACTGCCCAGCTCCCAATGTATGTCCGTGGTGTTGATGACAGTTTTGAAGTGATGGAGGAGCTGCTCACAGTAATGTTTAGTTAGTAAAGTTTATGGGCCCTGTTTTCCCTTTCTTTATACAACTTGAGCAGCTATTGCTAAGAAGGCCACTTTTCTCTGCTAAGGATTTGTGTGACCATGATGGAAACTCTGATAAGCTAATGCTGCTAAGCTAATGCTGTTTATGGGCCCTGTTAGAATCAATATTTCATTCTCATTCTGTTGTTTGAGAACAATAACAGAAAAATGTGCACTTCAGAACAAATTTATTGTGAATTCAGCTGTGAATGTACAGTTTGTCATTATTTAAGCTTCCATTTCCAAATGTTAGCTGACACTTTATTAGGTACACTGGTATCTATATCAGGTACACCTGTGACCTAAATGTTCCCGCAAACAGACTCCTTGGAGACCCCTACATAAATATCCATGAACTATCCAGCTAGACTAGTGTGTCTGTCCCTGAAAATATTCCTGCATGTGTGATTGTTCATGTGTCATCTGCCCGAAACAAACAGGAAGTGAGTGAAAGACACAGGAAATGTTTCCAGCTCTTCCTCCTCTATCAGATTTTCTCTCCATACCTGAGAGTGTCCAGTCTCCAGCCTGGATCCTTCAGTCCAGCCGACAGCAGCTTAATTCCTGAATCACCTGGATGATTGTAGCTCAGGTCCAGCTCTCTCAGATGGGAGGGGTTGGAGCTCAGAGCTGAGGCCAGAGAAGTACAGCCTTCCTCTGTGATCAGACAGCCTGACAGACTGCAGACACACAAAACAACAATCAATCTGTCAACAATCGTTTTCTCTTTGTCACAATAACATCTATCCATTTACATCCATTCAATGTAACTTTATTTATAAGTGACAATTCCCAAAGGACAACAACAGTCATCTGAAGCTGTTTAACAGTGTAAGGTAACAGCCTCCAATATTAGAGAGAAAGCCCCAACCATCAGACAATTGTGGAGATACAGAAATTCTTTTATTGCTGCCATATAATCTGCATCATTATAACTGCATTAATAATGTTCTTTACAGCATTATTCCATCTAATAATATTTCTCACAGTATTGATATTGCATTAAAGTTGTCTATTGAACATGTTCATTTGAGGATCCTTCCATTATGTTAACTTTTATTACAAGTACGGTCAGAAGTATTTCATACACATTGCATATTTGTGCTTATGTCGAGTTGATGTTCGGTTCATTAAGGGTCTTAAGCTTCACTGGCGTGACTGTCCAGGTGATCCATGCTGAGGGAAACTAGAACAGGATGATTGCATGGATGCTTACAATACATATAACACATATAATCTAGGAATGTGTCAGGCCTGAGGCCTTAACTCATTTGGTGTCTCACTATATTTTACTCTACTTGGCAACAGATGACCAGAGTCAATAATTAGCCCCAGAGACCCTGAGGGCTTGAAGTTTATTACCTTGTATGGAAGGTGTTACAGAAAAGAGAAGTTCTGTGTCTGTTTATAGCCATTAAACATGTACAAGATGTACCATTAACTGTGACTAATGTCTGGAACCTATTTTACTCTGACTATTTTTATTGACGCCAAGGGGGGGCGTATACCCCACTGCTTTGTAAGTGTCCACAACATGTATTTTTGTCAGAAGACATAGGCTGATGTTTTCTCCTGTGTGTTAATAAACTCATCGTTTGATTGCATTTCTCTGGGGCCTCCGTGGTTTGTCTCACTGCTCTACATTGATAGATTTCGCGACACAATCGACTGTGAGCAGCACTTGGTGATGGTGGGAAGAAGAACTCCCTTTGACACAAAGATCCTCCCAGTGAAAACAGGCTCCAGGAGGAGCATCTACCATGACTGGTTGCAGGGTGAGGGGAAAGAGAAGAGATGAGCTCAGAGAGACAAGAACAAAACAGAGAGACAAAAGTTAAGGACATGCAGTACTGACATATAAAAGCATCAGGAGTGAAAAGAGGGGAGAAGAAAGCAGAGCATCATGGGAAGTCCACCAACAGCCTGAGCCTATAGCAGCATAACTAAGGGATGGGTCATCTGATCCAGCTCGAACTATAAGCTTTATCAAAAAGGAAAGTTTGAAGCTGATCTTCAAAGTAGAGAGGGTGTCTGTCTCCTGAACTCAAACTGGGAGCTGCTGCCACACCAAGTCCAACATAGCCAGGCTGAGTCGTTAGATTAGTCCAACGTAAAGTCAGAAAGTCATTATTTATGTCTCATTTTAGTGCAAATGTAGAAAAACTGTCCAAAAGTTATTTCTAAATCTGATATTAAACAGTTTAAATGGTGAAAAAAGCTGTAAAGAAAACAGAAAGAGTCAATAAAAGCCTCTTTAGAGGGTCACCAGTTTAAAACTCAGACATTTAAACTGGTGATTCTCCTTCTCTACTCCATTTCCTCTCTAGACTTCCTGTTGCTAGGAGGGATTTGATTGGCTGAACGTCCTTTTAGCCTTTCTTTAGTTCTTTGGGTGCTAATCAAAGAGGAAAACACACGAGTCATGTGACGTGACATAAGGAGCGCTCTGATTGGTTGGGATTGACAAACTATGGTGCTGTTTGCAAGCTTCGCTTTGCAGAGGTAAGAAAATCTCTTAGATAGCGACGAGACGCTCCACAGTGACATTTCCACACTTTGGAGCTTCTGAAGTGCAGATGTTTGGAAACGCTGCTCCAACGTGTGGTTCAAACACTCAGGTCACGTGACCTCAGCTGCCACAGGTGGCATACCTGCTGCTTCCATGTTAGCATGTTAGCTCCAACAGGTGGTCAGTGTGAGAGCAGAAGATGATATCAGTGACATCCAAACAAGGAAGGAAGATACCGTTGAAGGCAGCGAGCTGTGACTGCTGTGAACAGTGTCCTCACACTATTTTCTCCCTGTGTCAACATACATGAGGCTGCTTCAGCTGCAACACACCACAAACACCTTTATACAACTAAATATACTGAGAGCACACTGCTGTGGTTGCTCTGGTAACCATCCATATATCCAGATGTTTGGGGCCGAGTCTGCTTCCTCATCCTTGGTTCAACCCTCAAAGTTTGATGCGTTTTTTTGTGATTTGGTTTTATTTGTTGTTCTATACACTGTGAAACAAAGCTAGAAGCCCCTGTGGTTCAGTGGGGGACTCAAACCCAGGACCCAACCTGCTCCAACAACAGTCAGAAGGATTTTGTTAAGTCTCATTTTCTGTTCATTAGGAAAACATCAATAATGAAGAGCACATGTTTATAGAGGCACATTCAGACCAATGACAACAGTCCATTCACACTGCCCTCCACCTTTTTAAATGTGAGTAAACACATCATGGTTCTGGTGCTGACGTGGTATCAGGGACAGGTGATGATTTTGAACTCAGTCTGAGGTTTGATTACATTGAACCTGCACTGCTTTATCCTGTTTATGACACATTTATACTCAAAGTCGCAGCTGGATAACAAAGAACGAGGAAAAACACATTTGTTGAGAGAATTGTTAACAAATGTGGTGAGAGTGTTGTAATAGTTACAGACAGAACTATGATTTATTTATTTAAATGCATTCCAGGACGTTTTTTACTCACGCTATGTCTCTTCCACAATGTTATTTTTCTCTCCTACAACGTGCGTTACAATTACATTAGCATGACCATTTATCCAAATTAGGCGATGACATCATTTAGCGACTTCCAGCGACTTTTAGGACAGCCAATAGCGATTTTCCTTACTGAGGAATTGGCAACACCAGGAGCAGTGGGTGGATGACAGCATCATCATGAAGGATCAGTGTGAGAACACATCATCATCCACAAAGAAAACCAGTCTGCGTGTCTGATGCTCTTGTTAGAAAGACGCAGTCGCAGCTTGTGGGTGCAGTTAGCTGGTTTGCTAGTTAGCTGCTCTGCTAGTTAGCTGCTCTGCTAGTTAGCTGGGAGCTAACTCACTCGAACATTTGATGCTAAACTGTCTAAACTGTGTGAGCAGCATTCATTGCTGCTCTGTGTTACTCTCCAGCCTCTCTTTCACTTAGTCCTCTCAGTTTTTTCCTCCTTACAAACTAGAAAACCTTCTTTTTCAGCTTCTCCTCCACACCCGAGCTGTGGCTAAGGTGCTACCAGCACGCAGGCTCGGTGTGTACAAATTCATGGGCTGCATCCTCCTGAGGACACATTTGTAGACCGATTACGTCACAGCGACGCACCGAAGGCTGTCCAAATTCCTCCGAATGCAGCCAACAAATGCGTCCTCCTTTCCCCGAATTTGAAGGATGGGTCGGGTGTGTCCTTCGTGGCCCACCATATCCCAGAATTCATAGTGCGGCCCAGCCAAACTCCAGCTTCCAGTAATGGCGACCGCTACTAAGTTTTAAAATTACTCTTATTAATCTTCCTGGGTCACAAAATAAACTTTTAACATATTTTCAGGGGAGAATGTGGGTGTGTAAACTTCAAATATCTGCTCGGTTTATCAAGATATCGCATATTTGCAAAAGTGCAAAAGTGCTTCGACGTTTTCAGCGACGTCTGTTACCCAGCTAGTCGAGAGCTCGAGGGTCACTGAAGCCGCAGAGAACGGCACAACTCCCGGCACATCATTTTCAGATCACCGTGGACTTTCGCTACTCAGGTTAAAAGTAATATTAGTAACATATGACTGAATCTATATCTCACTTAAAGCTTTCTGTAAATGAAAGAATCAGTGAAAATGAGGCGCTTCAGCTGATTTTAAACAAAAACACTGAACATAACCTGATCCAGACCAGGTTATTGGTTCAGCATCAGTAACCACGGTGATGTAGCCAGGTAGAAACAGAGCTAGACAGACAAACATTTATGCTCACAATCACACATCTCCAGTTAACCCAGCATGCATGTTCTTGGACTGTGGGAGGAAGCAGAGAACCTGAAGACAACCCACACAGGCCACACTATCACTCTTATTTACAGAATTATAATCTAATTAGATGATAAAGTAATAAATTATTTGGTATTTTAATGAAAATACATTTTAAGCAATAGTTTATAAGTCAACAATTATAGTTAAATAAAGTGACAAATCAAACAGTCAATAAAACCTTCTACAGCTGAAACTAATGTAGACAATGTTGGGGGAGGAATTAAAAGTAAAAACCAGGTGATGATAACTACCAAAATAAAACAGGAAGTGAATAACATTGAAGCTCACTTTAAGCTCAACAGTCAAACTCTGTTTTGTATTAATCTATTGTTTTGAATTTTTGTTTACATTTTATGTTTAAGTGAGGTAATGAGTCATATCACTATGACCAAATATATATTTCATCTTTTCAGTCAGAAATAATCAATTGATCATATTTTTATTACTAAATGTTTCTGAAAATCAAATTCTGATATCTGAACAAACAGCTCTGTAAAAACCTTCAGCATACAGGAATCGAACTAGAAGGTTTGGTGGATGAAGCACTGCTAAAATAAAGATTTTGGACTCAGAGGAGCAGATGGGACATTTCATTGCAAATGAAAGACAGAAAGTGAACAAATATCACTAAAAACCCCAGACGCTAATTTCTACATTAAGACTTTTTTAAAAATCAATTTCCTGTTTATGCAGTAATAGAAATCAGGTTTAACGTGATCATCATTGGAAAATTTTAAATCCTGACCTGAGAGTTTCCATTTTACAGTGTGGACTCTTCACTCCAGCAGACAGAAGCTTCACTCCTGAATCCTGCAGGTCAGAGTTACTCAGGTCCAGCTGTCTCAGACTACAGGACTGGGAGCTGAGAGCTGAGGACAGCGCTTCATAGTCTCTCTCTGAGAGCTTACAGTGACTCAGTCTGAAAAATGACAGATAAACATTAAACAAACACTGTTGTTAAGTTGCAATGAGGGTGCACTAAAGAGTTTTTAGATTTAGCAATTAATCCTGTGTTTTTACTGAGAGTCAACAAATGGATGACGCTGACATTTGTTAACTGACAATGGTCAATCAATTCTGGTATTCTATTGCAAATGCCAATTGGGCTCCATGTGCCGGGCAGTGCATTAGCACCAAAGTAGCTGACATATTGATCAATAACTCTCTGCTCATTAAATTATCATAAAACTATTACAGAAGTTTAACTGACTTTTTTCCCATTTAGTGGATTCTTATTGGTTAATTCTGTCAATTGATGAAAAGCACAACATAACTTGATCTCACCTCAGAGTATTCAGTTTGCAGTGTGGACTTCTCAGTCCTGCAGAAAGAAACTTCACTGCTGGATCCTGCAGGTTGTTGTTACTTAAATCCAGCTCTCTCAGTGTAGAAGACTGGGAGCTGAGAGCTGAGGACAGAGCTTCACAGCCTCTGTCTGAGAGATCAGGGACACTCAGGCTAAAAAACAAAATAAAAACACAATTTGAAAAACTGTAATTTGATAACAAACTGTTATCAAATGACAAGTTAAATGAACTCTCTGACCAGTTACAGAGACTCAGTCTGGGGGAACAGAAAATATTTTAAAAGTCCACGTAGTAAAGAGATTAGAAATGTGGCAGATGATTATAACTTTAGACCAAAAAGGTCCCTCTCGCTCATATATTTGTTAAAACAAGAATAAACGCTCATCTTGATTTGCTTTGAATTTTTATTGACTTCTTATGCTGATTCATAAAGAATATGACTTCATCTGACCTGAGAGACTGAAAAACAATCAAGCATGCATGACTGAATCTGCCAGCAGCTGCAGATCCTTGGAGCTGTACTGGTGATGCTGATTGTAACATATAGAAGTGAACTCCTCTTCAGCTGAGCAATAAGACCAGAGGAGGAATGAGGGAGTTGATCACCTATGGGTCCATCACAGTCTTTGAACGTCTTCAGTCAGTACAGAATGATGCTGCGAGGCTTTTAACCAGCACATGAAACAGACTGGACATTACTCCAGTTTAATCTCTTCACACTGGTAACCAGTTCATTTTAGGCTTTATTTAAAGTTTTAGTCCTTACTTTAAGTCCCAGTCTATATTTCTGACTTTCTACAATCCTACAGCTCTTCTCACATCTGAGATCTTCCAGTTAAAGGCTGTTACTGGTCCCACTAACTCATTTATTCAGACTCTAGTTTTAATTGTCGGTCCTGAGGCTCAGAGAGAGAAACTCTTGTCTAAATTAGAGGCATTTTCACTATGTCCTTCACTACAAGTGAAAAACCTGGGTGTTATTTTTGACTCTGAGCTTGGTTTTATCCCACATGTTAAACATGTAACTAAAATTGGATTTTATCATCTAAAAAATATAGCCAGAGTCCGCCCTATTCTCTCTCGGGCCAACACGGAGATGCTGATGCATGCTTTTATTACCAGTCGCATTGATTACTGTAATGCCCTGCTCTCTGGTCTTCCTAAGAAGAATATTTCAACTTTACAACTTTTGCAAAACTCTGCAGCTCGTGTGCTGACGAAGACCAGAGGGCGGGCCCACATTACACCGGTTTTAGAATCGCTGCACTGGCTCCCCGTGTGTGTCAGGATCGATTTTAAAGTTCTTTTATTGGTTTTTAAATGTCTTAATGGTCTTGGGCCTTCCTATCTCTCAGATCTGCTTTTACCATACGAACCCTCGCGGACCCTGAGGTCCTCTGGTACTGGCCTTTTGATTGTCCCTAAAGTCAGGACACATACTCACGGAGAGGCAGCGTTTCAGTGGTATGGTCCTCGTCTGTGGAACAGCCTGCCGGAGGAGCTCAGGGCCGCAGAGAACGTACATGTTTTTAAGAACAGACTCAAGACCCACCTTTTTAATTTAGCTTTTACTTAGCGTTTATTTATTTTATGCTTATTTATTCTATCCTGTTATTCTATTATTAATTTAGGCTTTACCTAATATTTTTTGATTTTATTCTTATTCATTTTTTAATCTTCTTATTCTATTTATATTTATATTATATCCTGTTCTTATTTATTTTATCATTTTACCCTATATATATTGTATTGCGTCATATCTCCAGTGTTTCCTTGGAGGGCGCTCTCTGCACCGGGGCTGTTATTGACCGTGGCTGCTGGGTCTCTGGGGTCCTCTCAGCCTGGCTGGGGGGCTCCTTGGCCTCCCTCCTGCTGTGTGCCCAGCCTGGAGGCTGCGGTCTGTGACCGGCTCCCGGTGCAGACGGCTCCCTGTGATAGTGTTTCCTCACCTGGCTCATGTGTGCCCAGCCCAATTTTACTCTTTAAGTAAGTGTGTGTGTGTGTGTGTGTGTGTGTGTGGGGGGGGATATATGTGTATTGAGAGTGTGGGGAGTGAGTTGGAGGGTGGGGTGGGCTGCTTTTAACTATGTAAAGCACTTTGTGCTACATTTTCTCTGTATGAAAAGTGCTTTATAAATAAAGATTGATTGATTGATTGATAGTATTCAGAGTGGCCTTTAACTAGTTTTAGGCTGTATGATGTTCAGTGTTTGCTGTTTAATGTTTTTATCTTCTGTGTTTTTATTGCCTGTTTCTGTTGTAAAGCACTTTGTGGTTTTTCACCTGTGAAAGCTGCTGTATAAATAAAGTTTACTTACAGGATGATTCTGGATATGACTTTGATTAAAGCTGAAGTCCATATATGTCTAAGACACTGACATTTACTGCTGCTATCAAACATTAACTATAATATACTGTATTTAGTGCTGATGATCATGTAAATAAATATGTTTAAGTTTTTAAGGGTCCATCACACATTACACTGTTTATGTTAAAAGTAAAGACATGAGTACAAATGTAGATAAAAGCCTGATCACATGTTTACTCACAGAGCTTTGTTGGAGGCTTTGACCACTGGCAGCAGCCTCAGAAGAGCCTCCTCTGAAGCAGAGTATTTCTTCAGGTCAAACACATCCAGATCTTCTTCTGATGACAGTAAGATGAAGACCAGAGCTGACCACTGAGCAGGAGACAGTTTATCTGTGGAGAGACGTCCTGATCTCAGGGACTGTTGGATCTCCTCCACTAGAGAACGATCATCCAGTTCATTCAGACAGTGGAACAGATTGATGCTTTTCTCTGCAGACAGATTCTCACTGAGCTTCTCCTTGATGTACTGGACTGTTTCCTGATTGGTCAGTGAGCTACTTCCTGTCTGTGTCATCAGGGCTCGTAGGAGAGTCTGATTGGTCTGCAGTGAAAGACCCAGGAGGAAGCGGAGGAACAAGTCCAGGTGTCCATTTGGACTCTGTAAGGCCTTGTTCACAGCACTCTGGTGGAGAGATTGAAGTTTTGGTTTGTTAAATAATTTAGATTTCTTGGAGGTTGTTTGTTTGTCTTCCAGCAGATTGAGTCCAGAGTTGATGAAGGTCAGATGGACATGAAGAGCAGCCAGAAACTCCTGAACACTCAGATGGATGAAGCAGAACACCTTGTCCTGGTACAGTCCTCTCTCCTCTTTAAAGATCTGTGTGAACACTCCTGAGTACACTGAGGCTGCTCTGATATCGATGCCACACTTTGTCAGGTCTGATTCATAGAAGATCAGGTTTCCTTTCTGCAGCTGATCAAAAGCCAGTTTTCCCAGAGACTCCATCATCTTCCTGCTCTCTGGACTCCAGTGTGGATCTGTCTCAGCTCCTCCATCATACTTGACCTTCTTCACTTTGGCCTGAACCACCAGGAAGTGGATGTACATCTCAGTCAGGGTGTTGGGCAGCTGTCCTCCCTCTCTGGTTTCCAGCACATCCTCCAGAACTGTAGCAGTGATCCAGCAGAAGACTGGGATGTGACACATGATGTGGAGGCTTCGTGATGTCTTGATGTGGGAGATGATGCTGCTGGCCTGCTCCTCATCTCTGAATCTCTTCCTGAAGTACTCCTCCTTCTGTGGGTCAGTGAACCCTCTGACCTCTGTCACCATGCCAACACAGTCAAGAGGGATCTGATTGGCTGCTGCAGGTCGTGTGGTTATCCAGAGGCGAGCAGAGGGAAGCAGTTTCCCCCTGATGAGGTTTATCAGCAGCACATCCACTGAGGTGGACTTTCTAGGGTCAGTTAGGATTGTAGTTTTGTGGAAGTCCAGAGGAAGTCGACACTCATCCAGACCATCAAAGATGAACACAACCTGGAAGTCTTCAAAGCTGCAGATTCCTGCTTCTTTGGTTTCAGTAAAGAAGTGATGAACAAGTCCCACCAAGCTGAACTTTTCCTCTTTCAGCACATTCAGCTCTCTGAAAGTGAATGGAAATATGAACTGGATGTCCTGGTTGGCTTTGTCTTCAGCCCAGTCCAGGCTGTATTTCTGTGTTAAGACTGTTTTCCCAATGCCAGCCACTCCCTTTGTCAGCACTGTTCTGATTGGTTCGTCTCTTCCAGGTGAGGCTTTAAAGATGTCTTCTTGTCTGATGGTTGTTTCTGGTCTGTCTGGTTTCCTGGATGCTGTTTCAATCTGTCTGACCTCATGTTCATCATTGACCTCTGCAGTCCCTCCCTCTGTGATGTAGAGCTCTGTGTAGATCTGATTCAGGAGGGTTGGGTTTCCTGCTTTAGCGATGCCCTCAAACACACACTGGAACTTCGTCTTCAGGGTGGATTTAAGGTTACGATGACAAACTGCAGCTTGAAGCTCTGAATGAGAAGAAAAATAAACACTCAATTCCAAAAAGAACTAATCTTTAAAACATGTTGCTCCATCTTCCATCTCTGGAAAATGTTCATTTATCCAGCAGCTTAAATCTTTAGATAAATCCTCTTACTGCTCTGCAGACGGTCAGCCAGCTCCTCCTGCTTCATTCTCCTCAGGAAGTCCACTGTGATCTTCACAAACGCCTCTCTGCTGCTGCTCCTCTGACTCTCAAAGCATTCTGGGTAATCTGGACTCAGAACCTTCTGGATCTTCTTCAGCTCGTTCTTCACAAAAGTGATGATGTTGTCCTCCAGCAGCTGGAACAGAATATTTATGAATGAGCCAATCAGACTGAAATCATGGAGCCAAACATCAGATCCATGTTGGACACACTGACGATCCACTGGTCTACAAAGAGCAGCATGGAGATGACTGTGAACAGAACAGATGTAACAGTAGTTGTTGTACATGTACAGACCATAAATATGGAGTCCAGCTGTGTTTGATGCTGCTGGGCAGACTGACCACTGGGAACCTCTGAGCTCTGCTGGTCCACTCTGTGGAGGAACCATGAAGGATTAGATCAACACAGGATAAAGATCCAGGAGTTTCTGCTCAAATAACTTCATCTGAATCAAGTCTGTCAAGTTTTAAACTCTCAGATTGTGAAGATATCAGTAATTTTCAGTCTGTTTTCATGGACGTCCTTTCAGTGGTGATGTCAGGGATGATTTTGAAGAAGCTCATCAAACTGAACCATCAGCAGATCACTGCTCCAAAACCAGAACATGATCCGAGTCTCCCTCCACCACCAGAACACCAGCTTTACTAACGTGGTAGATCAGTGTAGTACAGATCAATAACTGATGAGTCATTTGATCAAAATCACTGAGTGCTTCACGTCTGACCCTCTGATGCTTCTGTAGACATTTTGCATATTTAATGAATGTCTGACAGTTTTACATTCATTCTATGAACACAGTGGAAATGTTGTGTTATAGTCTCCATGTTGTTTCCAGCATCATAAATTCTTAAGTTCAGAAAATTAGATTCTTTCTTCACAGCTGAAAAACAACAACATTTATTCTCTATTGAAATCTGCATCGTCCACTCCAAAGGTCACAATCTGAAGGTAACATCTGGTTTTGTTCCCTGTGGTTAACTCTGAGCATCAGTATGGTGGGATTTATCCACTACATCCACACCACTGTGGTTCAGTGTTGTCCTGATGGAGTAACAGCAGCCAGTATGATCCAGGCTTTAGCTGCTGGGTCTCTGTGTGACCTCTCAGACTGTTTAACAGATCAGACACAAAGAGAATCAGAGCAGCTCTGTTCTTTAAAGACAAACATGAACCCACTCAGGTCACACTTTCCCCACAGATATGAGCATCACTGTCCTCAAACAGCAAATGACCAAGTCGAACATTTGGATCTTTTCTCTTTCATTGTTTTCTTTTTAATGAATCTTTGTAACAATCTGAGGATGTTTCAGGTCATATTTATCCAGGAAACACAAACATGTAAAGGAGTCATCACAGCTCTCTGACCTCGTTGCTCCAGGTTCACCACTGAAGTGTAGAGGGTGATCTTTGGACCAGTCACTCCTCACAGACAGACAGCTGGAGCCTGCAGACTGTGACCTCTGACCTCTGCAGACACAAACATGATTGAAGCAGCTGTGATCACACAGACTGCAGATAATGCAGCTGTTTCCTGTCAGTAACATCCTCTTAGATTAGAGTTCAGCTTTTTACAGGAAAACTGGACAAAACTGATTTTTGTTACAAACTCATTTTCATTTCCTCTCAGCTCACAAACACAGTCAGACAATCAACCAGAGTCAACACTGATTATAATGTCAGTGCAGAATTATTTCTGTTACTCAGTGAGTTCAGCTCTCTGACCTCGTTGCTCCAGGTTCACCACTGAAGTCTGGATTATAACCTTTGGACCCGTCACTCCTCACAGACGGACAGCTGGACCCTGCAGACTCTGCTCTGTCCTCCTCTTCCTCCATCATCATCTTCAGTCAGTCTGAGAGGTAAACCACAAACACTCAGTGAGTTCACATTAACAGGAGGAACTGAGTTACAGTCGCTGACCTCTGACCTGTCATGTGACCATGAAACCAGGTCAATATGTCTGTAGGTTCAGTCATCCAGGTCATGTGATCTAAGGAGCTTGGAGAGAAAAGAGACGTCTTTAAGTTTCTGGAAGACGTTTCATCAGAGAAGCTTCTTCAGCTCTAAAACCAAACGGTGGAGAGTCCCAGATATTTAAACCTGAGAGGGAAAGAAAGCATGTCGCTGACCCACCACTGATGTTATTTCAAGGAGGAAACTGAGAGCCTTTGCACCAGGAGCACAAACATCAGCTCCAGCAATGATCCACTGATGTGTTTTTATTCCATGTATGAATGTTGTTATTGACAGAGATGACGTTTGTGTGTCAGTGATGCAGTGACTGTTGTTGTTACCTGTACAGGCTGGTTAGACTCTATGAAACAGATCATACAGATCTCTGCATGTTAGAAGAGACTATTAAAGGTCATGAATGAGACAAAGGCAGGGAGGCGTCCTTTACAGCTAAACAGCAGAGTGAGAGAACAGCCAGCACCTCTACATTTATCACATTATACAGCACATGTATGATACTGACAGGGATGAGAAGAATTTAGTGATTCTGATCCCATCATTGATATTACTTATTGATTCTCAGTAGCTCTGCTCTGACAGTCACCACCATCACTGAGCAGCATATCAAAGACATTTGTGCACATTAACTGCATGTTGTGGCTCAAATGTTTGTGCATGTTGGAGGCATTTCCTCTTTGTTGTGATCAGTGTTGGTCATTACTCAAAACAGTCATTATTACACATATTACACAGAACACTTTGATTAAAAGTAATGGAGTACGTTACTTCATTACTCCTCATAACATTACTTTGATGTTACTGTGTGAAATGAACAAATGAGCATGTAACAACATAAAGCTGAGGTACAGCCCCACACACCAACACAGATCCTGATGAGGTCACGTGATGTTTCTCTGAGTGTTTATGAACACAAATCAAAGATGAAACAGCACAAAGACACTTCAAAGTGATTCTACTGTAGAAACATGAACAGGTAGAAACCTGCAGCCTGACTGCTCATCACTTTGTTACCTGTTCAAGTTCAGCAGCAGCAGCTCACTTTATCACGGTGCTGGTCTGGGGTCAGTGTTTACTCAGCTTTAACCTCACTCTGGGTTCTAGGTTAGCTTAGTGTTAGCATGCTGTGTGCTAGCTCAGCGTCAGAGCTCTGCAGGTGTCTCGTGTGTAAACATTAATCACAATGACAGTAAAGGAGGTAAAGGGCTGTGACGTCATCACGTACGCTGCGTCCTCTGTGGGCTCTGAGTGAACTCAAAGTACAAACTACAAGTACACAAACACGAACGTAGCTCAGAGTGGCGGACACACTCGGCCTCGTTGGTCCAGCTGTGAGTCCGTTACCGTGAACTATGGAGCGGCAGATTTGTGCTGAACTAAGCTGCACACAGCTGATGTTAGCCAGGAAACATTACACACTGACTTTAATGGAGAGACCGGAAATACAAACACACACAGTTTGTTGTGTGAAGAAATCAAACACGAGCTGAACAAACAGTAAAGTTCCTAAAGACAAACTGTTAAAGGAGGAAACAAAGCAAACTTACAGTTTCTTCACACCAACAACAAGCTCCACTCCACACCTGGACACTAAACACGGACACACAGGTGAGCTGCTTCCTGGAAGGAGGCGGGGCTCCACCTGAAGCTCAGCACAGGTGGGAGGGGCTCAGCTCTGTGTGTGCTGATGTGTTAACTTTAAAAATATGCCGTCTGACTGCTCAGACTGAGTCAGAGTAAAGTTCACATGCTGACGTGTGGAGACATGAAACCTTGTTGTAGCTGCAGGTGTGAACACACTGATCCCAGATCAGCTCTGCTGTATTTGTAACATGAACATTTCTGCTGCAAAGCTTCAAATGTTCAGCATGTTTCTCTGTTTCCAGTCTATAGATCCAGTCACACTTTCTACCTTCACCTGTGCAGTAAAGACTGAGAGCAGAGCTGAAAGCAAGCGTCCAATCAGTGAGCAGCATCAACACCTGAGCTTCATTCAGACTCTGTTATTGAAGATGTTGTTGGTACAAAGTTCATCTGCTGCTCACATGAATCCATGAAAGATTTATTTCACTGAATGTTTCTTCAAAGCTCATTTCAACCTGTTGAAGTCATGAATGAAAGTGCAGACTGAGAGTGGATCACATGATGTCTAAAGTGTGTCATGTGACATGTTCAGTATTGTCACACATGTCTAGATTGTCCCTGATATCATAACTGCTCAAACACTGATGATTATATTTGAAGAATTATTCCTGATGGCAGCAAAGTTTGAATGGAGCTCTCTGTCTGTGCTGATTTGTCGCCCTCTGGAGGTCAAAGCACAAACTGCATGATGTCACTGTAACCACCACAGTGACAGGAAGTGTTTTTATGACTGAAACACTGAAATGATGCTAACGGCTGTCGTTAGGCTCACTGACAGCAGTGCTGATGTGTTCATGTCAAACACTGGCTCAGGTCAGACTCCTTCATCCTTCTCCAGCGTGAGGCCGCCCTCAGACCCACAGGAGCTCTGACCTTTGACCTCCTGACCCTAACCATTTTAGTCTTGTTGCATCTTTAAATGCAAATCCATCCAAACTGTAGCCGAGCAAAAGAAGCTGGAAGCTGTTCTATGAATGATGTTGTTGAAGGAGCTTGGAAAGAAAAGCGTCTGGACTTCTTTAAGTTGCTTGAAGAGGGACATGGACGTCTTAACGCCCACTCACATCCTGGGACATTTGATCACAGGAAATCACATGATAGCGTGGGGCTAGATCTCACAATGGGTTCACCCAAAACCTTGGCTGATTGAGACCCACACCCGTTTTCACGGAGGAGGAGGAGTTTCACATGCTGAACATGTGACAGCCTGGTTTAAAGGGACCAAAAGTAACTGGACACCTGATTCAGTTCAGGTTTATTCATCCGCTCCAAACCACAGCAGCAGTCACCTCCAGGGAACCAGCTGATCCATGTAACTGGGGACAGACCACAGCCCAGAGCACTGGTTCATGATGTGTTTGTGGACTGTAGGTTGTTTGGATAGAGATGAGATGTACTCAGCAGTCTGTCTCTAATGTTTAATGAAATGTTCTGAAGATGATAATAACTTGTGATTTTCTTTTGAATGAATCTTTAATCGTGTTGTAGGGCCTCTGACTCTCATGAAGATTTTCACATCAATGTGCTTTTCGGAATGCGGCTCGGGCAGTGGCTGAAGCAAAAACTCGGGTGTGGGAGGAGTTCGGAGAGGCCATGGAAAAAGGCTTTCGGACTGCCTCGAAGAGATTCTGGCAAACCGTCAGGCGTCTCAGGAGGGGAAAGCGGTGCTCTACCTGCACTGTGTATAGTGCTGGCGGAGCGCTGTTGACGTCGACTGAGAAAATTGTCGGGCGGTGGAAGGAATACTTCGAGGACCTCCTTAATCCCACTGACACGTCTTCCGGGGAGGAAGCAGAGTCTGGGGATGAGGGGTGTGACCCACCGATTTCCGGGGGCGAGGTCACTGAGGCAGTTAAACAACTCCTTGGTGGCAGAGCCCCTGGTGTCGATGAGGTCCGCCCCGAGTTCCTGAAGGCTCTGGACGTTGTAGGGCTGTCTTGGTTGACACGTCTCTGCAATGTTGCGTGGAGATCAGGGGCAGTACCTGTGGACTGGCAGACCGGGGTGGTGGTCCCCATCTTCAAGAAGGGGGTCCGGAGGGTGTGTTCCAACTACAGGGGGATCACACTCCTCAGCCTCCCCGGGAAAGTCTATGCCAGGGTGCTGGAGAGGAGGGTTCGTCCGCTAGTCGAACCTCGGATACAGGAGGAACAATGCGGTTTTCGTCCTGGTCGCGGAACACTGGACCAGCTCTTTGTCCTCTCGAGGATACTTGAGGGTGCATGGGAGTTTGCCCAACCAGTCTACATGTGTTTTGTGGACCTGGAGAAGGCATTCGACCGTGTCCCTCGGGGCGTCCTGTGGGAGGTGTTGCGCGAGTATGGGGTGTCTGGCCCATTGCTACGGGCCATTCAATCCCTATACAACCGTTGCAAGAGCTTGGTTCGCATTGCCGGCAATAAGTCGGACTCGTTCCCGGTGGGTGATGGGCTCCGCCAAGGCTGCCCTTTGTCTCCGGTTCTGTTCATAATTTTTATGGACAGGATTTCTAGGCGCAGCCAAGTGGCGGAGGGCTTTCGCTTTGGTGGCCTCAGAATCTCATCTCTGATTTTTGCGGATGATGTGGTTCTGTTGGCTTCATCGGGTGAGGGCCTCCAGCTCGCACTGGAGCGGTTCGCAGCCGAGTGTAACGCAGCGGGAATGAGGATCAGCACCTCCAAATCTGAGGCCATGGTTCTCAGCCGGAAAAGGGTGGAGTGCCCACTCCGGGTCGGGGATGAGTTCCTGCCCCAAGTGGAGGAGTTCAAGTATCTCGGGGTCTTGTTCGCGAGTGATGGGAGAAGGGAGCTGGAGATCGACAGACGGATTGGGGCTGCGGCTGCAGTAATGCGGACGCTGCACCGGTCAGTCGTGGTGAAGAGGGAGCTGAGTGTAAAAGCGAAGCTCTCAATTTACCGGTCGATCTACGTCCCTACCCTCACCTATGGCCACGAGCTGTGGGTAGTGACCGAAAGAACGAGATCGCGGATACAAGCGGCGGAAATGAGCTTCCTCCGAAGGGTGGCTGGCCTCTCCCTTAGAGATAGGGTGAGAAGTTCGGCCATCCGGGAGGGGCTTAGAGTAGAGCAGCTGCTGCTCCACATCGAAAGGAGCCAGCTGAGGTGGTTCGGGCATCTGGCAAGGATGCCCCCTGGGCACCTCCTGGGTGAGGTGTTCCAGGCATGTCCCACCGGGAGGAGGCCCCGGGGCAGACCCAGGACACGCTGGAGAGATTATATCTCTCGGCTGGCCTGGGAACGCCTTGGTATTCCCCCGGACAAGCTGGAGGAGGTGGCTGGGGAGAGGGAGGTCTGGACCTCTTTGCTTAGGCTGCTACCCCCGCGACCCGACCTCGGATAAGCGGATGAAGATGGATGGATGGATGGACGTCTCTGTTCCAGAAAACAGCTTCAGCAGCCTCTGAGTCTGAACTTGGAGTTGGTTATAAGCCACAGGCCTGTGTGCACAGCAATGAGGAAATATAATGCAGTAAGTGAAACATGGATGTGTGGAACAGATTATCCCAAAGGTTGATTCTGTTCATCTGGACGTTCTCAGTGAAACATTTGGTCTCTCGGTCAGGTGACTCCTTTAGTCTCAGCTGACTGCAGCTTTCCAAACCTTTGTCACTGGATCACTCACTTCATCTCCAACGTGTCCCTGACACAGACAGCTGGAGCCGTTACAGCAAAATCATTGATCATCGTTTTTAGAACATTAGCTGGTGTTGGTGGGCAGGCTAGCAGTGCTAATTGTTAGCACTAGTTCTGCTGCTCTCCCTTTGTCTCTGTTATTGTTGGTCTTTAGTGAACAATAGAAAGTGTCTTCATGAGACTGTTGCCTAATGTTCAAATGTAGATAACACCACCTGCACCAACCTGTTACACAGCACAACCCTCTGGTGTAGCTTTGGCTGGAGCACATATTGGCAGCTCCAGTGACATCACCACTCCATGGTGACATCATCTCTACAGACTGTGGCTGTTACATATCCTCACCTGGTAATAATAAGACTGTCCTCAGCTGCACACAGCTCCAAGATGAACAAACTGAAGTAAATACAAATTAGAGTTACGATAGATTGAAATCTTGTAATCAGAGCTAATTCTTAGTGAAACTCTCACAACATCATATCATGATCCTGGGTTAGTGTCTCGGTCTCAGATCACAACATCAGCACAGGCTTGGCTTGGGTGAGGTATTGAGTGGTTCTTGTCCATGACAGCTGCAGGTACAGTGCCATCAGCCATGCTGCACCACATGTCTGCCCAGGAACATTAGTGTGGCTGAGTCTCATGTAAACATTGTGCTAAAGTGGTGGGAAAGTGGCTGCAAGCTGGCTGCACTGTGTCCAATACTCTCAGTATGATATCCACAAACCTCTGAGTGTCACAGAGTGGGCCTGTGCTCAGCTCACTGTGCCCCATTCAATTCTACTTGCATAGTTTTACAAGTAAAATTAAAAGTTGCTCAATGATAAGTTATTGTAGTAACAACTAAGTCCATGGTCATTATTTGTTAATAGTAGCTTAAAGCTTCTGCACCAATCATGGAGCAGCAGGTTTAGAGCATGTGGATCTACAAAAGTAAGTCCCAGTAAGATGGGCTGAGCCTTACATACTAGAAGAAACATGTCATTCCCAGCAGATGAAGCGCCCTTTAAAGCAGGATCTCACTTTAAACCTAAAGAACTTGCTATGAGCATGCAGTGCATTCATGGTTATTATTCATACGATTGTGGGGAGCTAATAAAGTGCAACTATCACATTACATTTTATTATTAAATTGTTGTTAACAATCCCTTCACTTCTGCTTATCTAATTCATGGTTGCAGGATGGCTGACAGCTTCCATTAGGCAGGAGGTAATGTCCATTCTGGCCACAGTGCAACCCACAATGTGTAACTGACACTATTATATTGCATTATGTCACATTGTTACATCTTTTTAATAAATGATGACAGTCAGCTGAATTTGCTGCCCCCTTGGTGGAGGGCATCAGGATCAGCAGCTGCTGCTCCATCACAAACACCACAGAAGAAGAACAACACTGGATCAGATTATCTGGACGTGTTTGACAGGGACAGTGTTCATGTTCATGGACATCAGGACAAAAACAGACGATGGAAACCTGCCAGATTTGAGCTAAACTGCTCGTTTCCATGTGTAGTCCCTGGGAGGTCACATGACCAACAAAGACACACAAGCTGTGTCCCAAAACGTCGGCTGCATCCTCGGGAGGCCGCATTTGAAGGCCGATGACGTCACAGCCAGGCGACCAAGGCTGTCCCGATTCCTCGACTCCTTCAAATGCGTCCTTCATTCCCCCGAGTTTGAAGGATGGGTCGGGTGTGTCCTTCGTGGCCCAATTCATAGCGCGGCCCAGCCAAATTTCAGCTGCCAACAATAGCGGCCGCTACTAAGTTTTAAAATTTAACGAGGGAGTACTACTTACTTACAATGAATTCCTTACACTATATAATTTTCCCGTCAGTGTTGGGGAATTCTCAATGGTGCTTGGTGCCATACCCTCAGGGACTTTAATGTTATATAAAAACACTGACAGCTCAATATCTGCCTCAGTCACTCTCCCTGATCCAGCTGAGTCAGCAGTGGGAAAAATCTGCTTTTCACAGGAACTTGGTAACAGCAATAAGAGAATACGTAGTTTATTCCAAGAAGATATCATGTCTCTCCCATATATAGAATATCTTACTGGAACCGACATGTTCCAGATATCACCTGGAAGACAGTCTGGATGATCCCATAAATATCTAATTGTGAACAAGGTGAAGGAAATCTCATATAAAATTCTTCATAAATGTGACCCAGCCAGTCACTATATGGTAACATTTAAAAGAGACATAAATACTAATTGAACTTTCTGTGGGGATCATCCAGAAACTGTGGCACATGTCTTTTGGTTCCTCTACACAGAGATTCTGGAAGAATTTAGCAGTTTTGTTATTGTCCATATTTTAAGGGAGTTTTCTTTACGATGGAAAATGTTTTATTCTGTTTCTTTAAGTTCCCCAGGAAGAATGATAAATGTTTTTTATAAAATATTTGTTAATACTTTTAGCTATTTTATATCCATGAATGTAAGTTTATTAATAAAACACCATATTTCTGCCTTTTTATAAGGATATGAATTGTACATACAATCAATTTCAGACTCAACCAACAAAAAGCCTCTCAGAACAATATTTATATGTTGATTTTTTTCGCCTACTCATATCATCATTTTTTTACTCCTGGTTCTGTATGTTCATGTTCTGTTCTTTTGTAAACTTCATCTGTTTGTATGTTGTATACTCATTGTGTTTCAATAAAGTTCGATTTAAAAAGAGGTACGTTCTAAACGAAGCTTCAGACGTCACTGATCACGTGACTCTGGCCAAACGAATCAAGCCTCGACACGGTGCTTCTGAAGCAGCGCGTTGATCTTTCTGACACACGCACCGGAGCGTCAGCTTCAAGCGGACCATCACTACGTCTCACATCTAAAGGTGTCAAGGTAACTTTGAACTGAGTTCAGTCAATCTGGAGTTTTTCCAAGTTTTCTGTTGCTCTCTGTGAGAGAAGAGCGTTAAAGGCGGGGCTCTCCAGAGTCCAGCAAAACAGGAAACCACAGCTGGGTGTGTGTAAGTGTGCAAACCAATAGAATGCATCGTGGTGGGGGGGGCATCACGGGCAAGAAAAAAATAAAATAATCGGTCGTACCCATGCTTCCCCGACGTCATGCCAGCGCATATTGGGAAATTCGTAGGCACCGATCGGTTTTCTATCAGCCATTTGCTGGGAGTAAGGGCGCCCTCCGTTTGCGAGGTGCGCCTGCTGCTGGCGGCACAGGGAGGAGAGGGCGGGGCGGCGGGGAGTCTCTGGCTGGCTGGAGCGACATCTAATAACCAACTCGCAAAACAAAATAAAAACAACAAACAGATATTATGATACAGACTTATAATCTGCACCCATGTTTTTTCTAAATTCTATAAAGTGAGCGCGAGAGCCCTCGGTGCGCCTGCGCGCTGCTGAAGTCAAAGTAAACTTTATTGTCATCTCCGCTACAGACAGTCCAGCATATAGAGAGACGAGACGACGAGGCTGCAGTTACAGCGGTGCAAGTAAACAAACAATAAATATAAGAAGAGTAAGAAAATAAATATAACTTTAGGACTCGGGGTAAAGGATCAATAACAATTTAAATTTATAATTTACAGTTTGATGATTTAAAGTCTCACACAACCCGTCAAAAGGGGCGGGGCCGGCTGCTTCCAAGTAGAGCACATTTCATTCATAATGATGTAAATCCAAGCCCATCATGGATTCACGATCTGAATCCTGGGTTGTGTGAAATCCCAGAAATCAACCTTAGACAAAGTGAATCTGTGAACTAAGGTGTAGGTCTGTTAGGTTAATTGTGCTGATCCTCGGGTTGGGGGATTTGTGTTTGTACTGCAGCGCAAAATTCAAACCAATGGAAGATGGACAACAAAAGTTCAAAGCCATCAGGTGCTCAGTTTATGTATTTATTTTTGGCCTACATCAGTAAGAAATGCCAAATTATATACACAAAGTTACAGGAATCACCACTCCTGTTATTCATGATGATTTCAGTAACATCACATAATAACATGTAACGTTATTATGTGATGTGCGTACTGTTAATGCTGATACTGTGGTGAAATTCTCTGCTTCTTTTGTGTATTCTGCATCTATTACATCAGATTGTCTTACCCCTCATATGGTTGAGAATTTTGCCAATACCCTGTTAACTACATGTTCCTCCATCCTCGACACTGTGGCACCTATTAAAATGAAGCGCCCCAGAACTTACTCACAATGTTGGTTAAGTGACTCTGTTCGCGCTCTACGACGTGCGTGTCGGCGGGATGAGAGAAGGTGGAGGAAAGATAAACTCCAGGCATCTTACGACATCCTACGTATTAGTCGCTTGAAGTTTCAAACTGCTGCCAAAATGGCTAAAGCAGCTTTTCTTTCAAAAATTATCTCTACCAATGGTAACAATCCTCGAATTTTATTTAAAATTTTTAACTCTGTGGTCAACCCCTGCCCCACTATGCCGCTGCCGTGCTCCACGGTTCTTTGCGAACAATTTTTAAATTATTTTTTAGATAAAGTCTCATCTCTTAAATCTGCTCTTCCTTTAATGACAGGCCCTGCGTTTACCCCTGACTGTTCCTCTTCCTTCTATCAGTTTGAACCCGTTTCACTCCCTACTCTTAAGCGTCTGGTTGAACAACTGAACAATACTAATCTCGTATATGATGTTCTTCCATCTCGTATAGTTAAGGACTGTTTTAGTGCAATTGGACCTAGTATATTGTCCCTTTTGAACTCTTCTTTGCTCTCTGGTTGCGTACCATCAGCCTTTAAACATGCTATAATTCAGCCTGTTCTTAAAAAAAGGAACCTCGATTATAATGATTATGCGAACTATAGGCCGATTTCCAAGCTTCCGTTCTTGGCCAAAATTCTTGAGAAGATAGTGTTGCTTCAACTCCAGGCCTACCTGGATGAGAATAGCATTAATGATAAATTCCAATTGGCCTTCAAACCACATCATAGCACTGAGTCAGCGCTGCTCCGAGTTCTCAATGACCTTCTACTAATGGCTGACAATGGACGCTCCTCGGTCCTAGTGCTATTGGATTTATCGTCGGCTTTCGATATGGTTGATCATAAAATCCTATTGGCGAGACTTGAGCACACTGTAGGCATCAAGGGTGCTGCCCTGGATTGGTTTAAATCATACCTCTCCAATCGGCTCTCCTCGGTTCACTTGGCCACTTCCTCTTCCTTCGCTGTACCTGTCTGTTGTGGTGTCCCTCAGGGATCTGTGTTAGGCCCTACTCTGTTCTCATTGTACATGCTTCCATTAAGCGCTATCTTTGAGAAATATCACATCGCTTTTCATTATTATGCCGATGACATTCAGATCTACTTTGAGTTAAATGATGACCTAGCTTTGTCCTTGAATAGTTTTCGAGAGTGCATGTGTGAGGTCAGGCAATGGCTCCTGGCAAATACTCTTATCCTTAATGATAAGGAAACTGAAATTGTGGTCTTTGGCAGTGACGTCCTTCGTGCCAAACTTCGTGATGCTTTTGGTTTTCTCACTAGCTCCTTTTCCGACACTGTTAGGAATTTGGGCGTGTTACTTGACAGCTCATTTAAACTTGATAGACAAGTGTCTGCTGTTGTTAGATCGAGTTTATACCAACTCCGCCTTATTTCTAAGGCCAGGCAGTATATCCCGCATAAAGACCTGGAAAAACTCATCCATGCCTTTGTAACTTCGAGGCTGGATTACTGCAATTCACTCTATTTTGGACTCCACTCTGCCCTCCTCCATAGATTACAGACAGTCCAAAATGCTGCTGCACGCATTCTAACCAAAACTAAGAAGTTTGCCCACATTACTCCCGTCCTAGCTGATTTGCACTGGTTGCCTGTGAAATACCGTATCCAATTTAAAATTCTGCTGTTTACTTTTAAAATCACTAATGACACAGCACCGAGCTATCTTAAGGAACTCTTAAGCTTATATGTTCCTGCTAGGGCTTTAAGATCATCCTCACAGTTACTGTTGGTGCGGCCTAGATCTCGGCTGAAGTCTAGAGGTGATCGAGCGTTTGCCCTGGCCGCACCAGAGTTGTGGAACAACCTTCCCATTGGCATTCGGGCGTCTGACTCTATTCAATCTTTTAAATCACGGCTTAAAACGTATTTGTTTAATCTTGCGTTTTCTACCGGTTAAATGCTGGCCTTGTCTGCAGTGATTTATTTTACTAATTTTCCTATCTTGCTTTTTATTTGCGCTGTGTATGTCTTATCCCCATTGTGTGTTGATGGCACAGTTATATTGTGCTATAGCTATGTGCTATAGTTATATTTTTTCTATTGGTGGCTTTTTCCTGTGAACATAATTCTACACTTTTATTTTTATGACTCTGATTATACTTGTGTTAATTTGTTTTATGTTAAGCACTTTGGCATGCCGTTGGTTTTTAAATGTGCTCTATAAATAAAGATTGTTGTTGTTGTTGTCCTGTAAGCACAGTCTGCCTGTGTCTTTTCTCTGCAAATGAACATTTTCAGCCAATATAGGTAATACATCAACATGGCTGCCGTGGCTAAGTTAGGAATATTTATAATGTCATTTCCAAAACTTGCATATGGTCTGCAATTTGTAGCAGATCTACTGACTGTCACAGAGCAGCTGGAGCAGTCTCAAATGCAGGTCAGTCCACTGCTGCCCCCTGTGGCCAAGTGCCATAGCTACTGCTGGATGAACTCCTGACACATGTGCACCTGTTTCTATGAACACATTGAGTCTGAGTGGCTGCACTTACACTGGTGCATTCAAACATATTGAAAGATGCCAGCAATGTGGATTGTCAAGACTCAAACCAATCCACATTGCTGGCGTTGCATCTTTCAATGCCAGCAATGGCAGGTATCAGTGCTCAAACCTTTTGTGTTTGTTTCCAACAAGTTGCCCACCTCGGGAAACAAAAATGTGTTCTTTTACTTGTCAGATGAACATATGAGACACTTTGACTCTTCAGTGCAGTGTGGAGCCTAACAAAGATCTGTTTTGTGTCCCAGCTGATCAGCAGGAGGAGGAGAGTCTGACGGAGCAGCAGAGGAACATTTTCAGCTACTTGGACTCAGCTCAGCCACTACAGAGGAAACAATGAGCTCAACACAGAAGGTGACAGACAGAGCAGGACCATATGACCAAAGATATTTATCACCATATACATCTGAACATTTGCCATAACCATGTAGCTGGCGATAGAATTGACACCAGACAAAATACTTTACAGCTGCACAACTTTATTAAAAACCCATCAATGTATTTTCACTGAAACAAGCAGCTGTTGTTTATGTGCATTAAAGTTATATAAAAATGTAACAGTGCAAATGCAAATTCCTCGCTGACAGTTTAACCAAAAGGCGTTTCCAGTGGAAACTGGCCGACACATCCTGAGCATAACCATGTATAATATCCACTAAACTTCAGAAGAGGTTATACAGTCGTGGCCAAAAGCTTTGAGAATTGCATAAATATTGGAACCTGGAGAAGTTGCTGCTTAAGTTTTTATAATACAGATTTGTACTTTATTTCAGATTGAACCTTTAAAGGGGCATTTCTGGACTTTTAAACACCAGTAATGTACTTTCTGAGAGTGTATCATGTAACACTATAGATCAACTTAGCTCAGAATATATAAAGCATATAAACAGTTACAGCAATATGATGCAACAAACACAGCAGCTACTGATCCAAAATACTCAAAGCTTCATAGAACTGAAACCAACATTTATTTTTAGCTCCATTCTGCTGCTGATACAGACTTTAGGTTTCTGAACATTAAACTTGTTGCTGCCTTTCATAGTGTGTAACTTGAAGGCCCTGAGTACTTTCTCCCACACTGGAAACACTGGGATGATCACATTATTTGAACATTACCTAATAAGACTGATTCAGCACAGACAGTTATGTTAAACTTTCCTAGCAGTCCTTCACAAACAGGGAACAGTCTGTCTATTCTCTCCATCTGTCAGCTGCTGCTGGCTCTTCCTCCTCCTCTTCCTCACACACTGCTGAGTTTGTCCTGGTGGATCATCAGGGCTGCAAAGCCTCACAGATGATGTGCAGCAGTGGCTCCCTCAGTCTGTCCTCACTCTGGACACTTGCAGTCGTCACACATGGAAATCAAATGTGTGATAAGCTGCAGGATTCAAACACAAGTGTAACTTATAAACACATGTTCATACTTTTATTCCACAATCAGAGAGAAAGAAACAGAGAGAGAGTGCAGGACAGACAGACAGGTGACAGTCTCAGGTGTACACACTGCTACACAACAGCACCAGAGAAGCAGGATTTAGTGTTTGTGTTATTACGAGTGTAAACAAGAAGAGTTCCAGATGGTGCAGTGGACACATGTGTGACTGCTGTGATTAAAGCATCTTTCTTTCAGCTTAACGAGTGAACCGTCAGCTCGTTCAAACACACGTTAAAGTGCGTTTGGCTCGACACCACCGAACAGAGGCAGCAATATAACACAGCTAACATTAACAGTGCAGTGGATCCTGCTTGTGCCGTGATGTTCAGGACTGCAAACCGAGCAGCATCACTGACTTTCAGCTTGTTGTGTTTGTGGATATATGACTGACTTTAATTATCCACAAAATCATCACATTCTCTGTCAGATGAAGGTCGACTATTGAACGGCGTATATTTTAAAGGCTTTAAAACCAAGTTAACGCTGAAAGTACAAACATCACTAATGTCACATAACTCTGCCGACAAGGCATAGCTATGGCTATGAAATGCTCTTTGTGTATCACTTCTTCATTATGAAAGATGTCATTAATGCACTAGTAATGTCTCATCTGGAGTATTGTTCAATCATTTGGTCAGCAGCTAATAAGACAGATCTTAACAGACTTCAGTTAGTCCAGAATAAGGCGTCCAGATTAGTGTGAAGATGTTCATACTATACTAATATTGATAAAATGCATAATAACCTTTCTTGGCTTCCTGTACAGGCTAAAATATTCTATGGCTTACTTGTAGTTCTAAAGAAAGCAATTCTGTTAAACACACCACATTTATTCTGCTCAGCTGCAGTATCCAGATGAAATACATCATCATATTACACAGTTTTCAACAAGCTGCAATTTAGTAAATGCTCGAGTTAAAAGTAACGTTTTGTAAAACTGTTACATTTAGAGCAACTTTTAAGTGGAATAAGTTGCCTTAAAAAATTAGAGAATTATTCAAAACTTCAATGAACACTTAAAAGCCGATTTACAGAGCTTTTAGTTGTTGTAAATATTGTAAGACATGATTTGTTTTTGAAATTTGTGTAATGTGCCTCAATGTTATTGATATTATTATTATTATTATTGATTGCTTATATTTGAACAATTGTGAAACCTCACTGTGGATGTAAGAGTGAAATTATGTGGATATCTTGAATCCACTTTATTGTGTAATATTTTATGTGAGTATTTGACGGAAGACGAGCAACATCTGTTGTGGAAGCTAACGGGGTTCCTTTAGAATAAACAAACATAGGATTTATTATCACTGAATAATTCTGTATAAATCTATACAAATTATAGAAATATGTAATAGGAAACAACAAAATAATCTAAATTATAAAATAATGTGTGTGTGTGTGTGTGTGTGTGTGTGTGTGTGTGTGTGTGCATGATTTTAGTGTTTGAACAGTCATGAATTATCTTTAACAGCAGGTTGGATGTAATGTGTTAGAACTACCAGCAGGTGGGGATAAGAGACCTTTAAGGTGTTTGGTGCCACGCTCCACCTTCAGGTTTAAAACTAGTGTTAATGGAGTTTGAAGGTTGAGTTTGTTCCACGACTGCATTTCACTCACTGCCTCTGTTTGTATCTCTGTCACTGCAGGACCAACATGGAGCCAGAAGTCAGCGCTCTCAGGAGGCCGACAAACCTCACAGAAGAAAGGGAGAGAAAAAACACACCTGTGACGAGTGTGGGATGGAGTTTACTCTGAAGGCTTCACTAAAACGGCATCAGGTCATCCACACTGGAGAGAGACCGTTCAGCTGTGACTTGTGTGGAAAGTCTTTTTCCTTCAAGGATGCTCTAAAAACACACCAACTCATCCACAGTGGAGTTAAAGCGTACAGCTGTGATCAGTGTGGCAGAGCTTTTACTCACAGTAGCAACTTACAGAGGCATCTAGTTACCCACTCTGGAATTAAGGCATACAGCTGTGACTTGTGTGGAAAGTCTTTTTCCTTGAAGGGTTCCCTAAAACAACACCAACTCGTCCACAGTGGAGTTAAAGCGTACAGCTGTGATCAGTGTGGCAGAGCTTTTACTCACAGTAGCCACTTACAGAGGCATCTAGTTACCCACTCTGGAATTAAGGCATACAGCTGTGACGAGTGTGGAAAGTCTTTTTCCTTGAAGGGTTACCTAAAACAACACCAACTCATCCACAGTGGAGTTAAAGCGTACAGCTGTGATCAGTGTGGCAGAGCTTTTACTTGCAGTAGCAACTTACAGAGTCATCTAGTTACCCACTCTGGAATTAAGGCATACAGCTGTGACGAGTGTGGGATGGAGTTTACTCTGAAGGCTTCACTAAAACAGCATCAGGTCATCCACACTGGAGAGAGACCGTTCAGCTGTGACGAGTGTGGAAAGTCTTTTTCCTTGAAGCGTTCCCTAAAAACACACCAACTCATCCACAGTGGAGTTAAAGCGTACAGCTGTGATCAGTGTGGCAGAGCTTTTACTCAAAGTAGCAGCTTACAGAAGCATCTAGTTACCCACTCTGGAATTAAGGCATACAGCTGTGACATCTGTGGAAAAACTTTCAGCCAGAGAGGGAGCCGAAATACACACCTACGCATTCACACCAGACATGATGTGTACTGCTGTGAACAGTGTGGCAAACAGTTTACAACAGACGCACACTTACAACAACACATGTTTACCCACACTGAGGAGAGACCTTATCAATGTGACCTGTGTGAGAAGACTTTTAAATCTCCACATTACCTGAGACAACACCAACAGATCCACACCAGAAAGAGACTCTACAAGTGCAGCTACTGTGAGGTATGTATTTATATTGTTATCTTGTCATTTTAGCCTGACTGTTTGGAACAACTCTGCTCATTAAACTGTGTTAGCATGTTAGCAATTCTACTGCATGGAAAAGCAGCTCTGAGTGATTATTCAGATTTTCCTTTCAGTTATGATTTTAGTATTACTGTAGTATTATGGTGGTAGTATTGTAGTTATTGCAGCCCAGTAAACTGAGTGTGTTAACTGAAACAGTCAAATGTAGTTGGACGTCTGCAGAGATGCTCTTTATTTCAGGCGACGTTCAGGATACAAATGTTGAAGGACTGACTTACACTGTCTTTGTGTCTTTGTTTAGAAGCAGAGCGACACAGATGGATCCAGTTCTCAAGCCTTTCATCACTGTGGTGGTGGGAAAGACTTTCATTGTGACCTCTGTGGAAAAACTTTCAGTCGGCAAAAGACCCTAAAAAGACATCAACGTAGACACACTGGAGACAAACTGAAATACTGCAAAGAATGTGGGAGAAGCTTCACCACACCAAGTGATTTAAAACAACATGAACTGATTCACAGTGGGGTTAAAAAGCACCTCTGTGATCAGTGTGGGTCATCCTTCACCACTGCATGGAAGCTTAAAACACACAAACGAGTCCACACAGGAGAGAAACCACACAAGTGCAGACACTGTGACAGAAGCTTCTCACAGTCACATAGTCGTAACATTCATGAACGTGCACACATGGAAGGAAACTACAGCTGTGACCAGTGTGACAAGAGCTTCAGGAATCTCAGTTCATACTCTGCACACAAACGATCCCACGTTACTAATAAACTGTTTCACTGTTACCAATGTGCCCAAACATTCACCTCATTGTCTGCTCTGTGCAAACATCAGCGCGATCACTCAGGGCTGAAATCACTCCCATCACTGGATCACAGTGAATCTGAAGACACAGAAAGATCCTCTGGTTTCTGTGTCAGACTCAAAAAGCTTGAGATCAGGCTCCACAGAGTTCAGATAGAATCATTTAAACTTGTGTTGAACTGAACTGGTTGCTGGGCTGAACTTCTACATACATACAGATCTACATGGGATCTTCTTTTCTGTATTTTACTGAGTCAGTTTTGTCCTTTTTTCTCTGTCCTGGTTTTGCTCGTCTGTAAATGATTGAAACTCAGTCAAATAGTTCATTGTTCTCCAGCAAAACGTTTTGGAAACTCATGTTTAACCTTTAAAACTCTGACATGTTTTAGCACACAAGGCTTCATCGGGGAGTTCACTCATGATTGGACCATGAGAACAAAGGTTTTTAGTTCTTTCAAAGAGAGTCTTGGAGATGTTTGATGTTTCTGTTTTTCTGAAACCACCTGAAAGAAAAACTATTTTTCTTGCTTTATGTAGTGTGGAAGTTTTTAATGTTTCTTCATCTGTGATGTTCTTGAATGTGTTCACGTGAAGATGGTACAAATAAACTGTCCTTTCAGCTTTAGCTCCTAATTTATTCATTATTTATGGATGTAGCACAGCAGCAGTCTCTTGATTAACACATGGAGGGCTCGGGATCTGATGGTGTCGTCTCCCTAATTTGCCCACTCAGTAAATCTCACTCATGGCCAAGAAATTGAAATAAACCTTGTTTCCCTGCTGGATAGTGATCCACTGTAACTCTGCTCCTCCTTCCTGTTTAGGATTTCTGTGGCTGAAGTAAAATTCCCTCCATCCATCACTTATCCCAGCTAACCCAAAGTGAAATAAAGTTTTGCTGGTCTTAAAAAAGCATTACAATAATGGGCATTACCAATGCAAACTGAATGATACAGAAGATGAAAGAAGAGACTTTGATCAGTTAATAAAGCTCATGATCTGGATTCATTGTGGCTGCTACACAGATACTTCTGGGTCACTTCTCTCAGTTAGGAACCTTCCTCACCAAACTGACTGTTGGACCACACCCCTGGTTTCATGAGAAATTGTTTCAGCCATGATTTCTCTTCCTGTATTTCAGAGTAAAGACTGAAGTGACAAATGGAAGCATGTTTAAAAAACACAATGTGAGAGAGACGTTGAGGTCCTTAGAAGTTACCCTGGGTTTTTCTGTCACCCTGCTAGATGTTACACACCTTGTTATTGGACTGATTTCTACTGCTGGACTACTCTTGCGGAGAGTAACAATACTCTTACTAATTAGCTCCCTTTCACACCTTTGGGGATATTTATTTTTGTGTTTGCAGCGCTGTGAGCCAGAACAGCGAGAGAAAAATCTGCAACAGCGACGAGCCGAATGCTTACGTGAATCGCAGCAGCTGCACATGTGCTACGCTGAATTAGAGGATATCTTTGCTCTGGATTTCTATTTCTACTTTTTCATTTCTATATGATTCTTCTTGCATCTAAACAAAGATGATTCAATTTGCTAAATGTTGATGGCTCTTCGTGCTCAGGTGTAAATGAGACGTAATATTTGCTCTTGGTTTGGTTCTCCTGTACAGAACCTTGCAGTACAACAGAAACCTAAAAACATTATTTGTAGTTGTTATTCTTAGTTGTTCTGCTGCCTAAATACCACAGGGTCTGATTATGAAGTTATTGAGCTGCACATACTTTACGACCTGCTTAAGTTCGAGGTCACAGCGTCTGTAGAGCAGCTGGAACATAATGAAGTCTACAAGGTTAAAGTTTTCTCTTCAGTTATTGTTCTTTCTGCTGCTTGGTTTGATGGATCTGAGAGCTTTTGTTTTTATTATTGTTATTATAATCATCATTAATATTTTACTCTCTAGAAGCTTTAAAATAGTGTTTGTGTTTGAAAAAATTGATTTAAGAATTGAACAGAAACATCTGTCCTTCTGAAAATCGCCCAAAGGCACGGAGACAAAGTCAAAGGATGCAACCTGTAACTTTCTCTTCCTTCATGTCAGGACCATCATCCATGATTTATATAAAATGCATATAGCAACAGTAGCACTTTAGTTTGGACTTTATGATTTCTGTAACTGGAAAATATTATTTTGTTTAAAAGGGCGACATTAACATTAAAATAAATGAAAGAAGCTTCAGCTGAGAGCTTCATGCAGTCATCATCAGCAGCTCATAGCAGTCACAGCTCTTTATTACGCAGCTTTGCAGGAATTAAAGTGGCTGAAGTGTCAGAGTTTGTGTGAGAAGCTGCTTCATGGACAGCTGCACACACGTCTTTATTATTTCTTCATAAATCAAACACACAGGTTTGTCTGTAGATGATTTAAAGTGTGTCGTTGTGCAGTTAAAGCTGTTTGTGTGACGCCCTGACCTCCTGTGAATGAAACAGCCAATCAGATCCATCAGAGAGAGAGCAGGAAGTGTTGTGTGTTTGTGACAGAACAAGGAAACAGTGATGATGATGAACATAAAGGTCCTCTGATGTTTCCTGTTACAGTAACGCTTGTTCATCTGTTGCTCTCCTACACTTTCCTATAAATAAAGGAGAAAAAGTGCGTTTAGTTTCATTTCCTACAGCTCAGAGTTACACTTCACATTCCTGCTGTCACATCAAAAAGCTTCACTTTGGTCCAACATCTACATGTTAACATGAAACACAGACAGACTCAGAACATCTGGAACATCTGCACTTTGACCCAAAGTGCTATAGCCAGGATATTTTCTACATATTTCTTATGTTGGACCTGTTTGAACTGTAAACGACCTGTAATCATCTGTAAATGGTGTGAGAAACACTGAGGCCACCTACAGGGCAGCTGGGGAACAGCAGGGATCTGAAATCATATGAGACGTTAGTGAGTGAGAAGAACAAACGGACTTAAGATGGCTCGAAGTGATCAAAGTTGATCTAAAACAGAAGATGAATCCACTGATTCTTTGTAAAGTTCATCTGCTGCTTACATGAATCCATGAAAGATTTATTTCACTGAATGTTTCTTCAAAGCTCATTTCAACCTGTTGAAGTCATGAATGAAAGTGCAGACTGAGAGTGGATCACATGATGTTTGAGGTGTGTCATGTGACATGTCCAGTATTGTCACACATGTCTAGATTGTCCCTGATATCATAACTGCTCAAACACTGATGATTATATTTGAAGAATTATTCCTGATGGCAGCAAAGTTTGAATGGAGCTCTCTGTCTGTGCTGATTTGTCGCCCTCTGGAGGTCAAAGCATAAACTGCATGATGTCACTGTAACCACCACAGTGACAGGAAGTGTTTTTAAATGATGAAATATGTCAGTGATGCTGATAGTGTGTTCATCACAGACGTTCAGGCTTCGTGTTGACATGAATCAAAGTGAAAGCAGAGAAACTGGAATGAATCAGGTGTTTTTACCTGGTGTAAATGGCAACACATTAAAGGTGTATAGACAGTAGAGATGTTTTAAAAATCTTAACAGTTCAGTAGCAGCGCCTCGCTCGTCACTTCTCACGGTAGATGACTTTAAACTATGGCCCGATGTTAGCTACATCCACATTATTAATGACTTGTATTTTCCGAAGGCGTTGTTGGCGAGGAATTGTGTAATTATAAGAGCACCGAGGCGTATAATTACCTGCACAGCAACAACATTGATAAAGTACTGCTCAACAAACAAGACGACTTTATTTTTCTTAAAGCACCTGTAGAGCCGAGCCAGAACGCTAATCAGGCTAAACACTTAGCATGGCTAATGCTAAGAGAAAGTGGAGTAGTGGAGACAGTCGGCTGTTCCTGTATCGCCGGATTAGGGAGATCATGTAGTCATGCTGCTGTTCTGTGGAGGGTATTTCACTTATCTGGATATCACAATGTTTAAATGACTGAAACAGAAACACTGGACTGGTCAAAGGCTGACTGGGGAGTCACGCTACTGCCATCCAGCCACAGGGGACTGTCCTCTCCCCCTTCCTCTTCACCCTCTACACCACAGACTTCAGCCACTGCACAGAGACCTCCATCTTCAGAAGTTTTCTGATGACTCTGCGGTGGTTGGATGCATCAGCAGGGATGATGAGACAGAGTACCGGGCTGTGGTCGACTCCTTTGTCACGTGGTGTGAGCAGAATCATCTGCAGCTCAACGTGGCAAAGACCAAGGAACTGATCGTGGACTTCAGGAAGACCAGGAAACACTTGACCCCTGTTTCAATCCAGGGGGTCAGTGTTGACATTGTGGAGGACTATAAATACCTTGGAGTACACATTGACAATAAACTGGACTGGGCTAAAAACACCACAGCACTTTACAGGAAGGGCCAGAGTCGTCTCTATTTTTTGAGGCGACTGAGGTCCTTCAACATCTGCCAGAAAATGCTGAGGATTTTCTATGAGTCTGTGGTGGCCAGTGCGATCCTCTATGCTGTTGCATGCTGGGGGAGCAGGCTGAGGGTCGCAGATGCCAACAGACTTAATAAACTGATCCGTAAGGCCAGCAATGTTGTGGGGATGGAGCTGGACTCCCTCAAGGTGGTGTCGGAGAGGCGGATGCTGTCCAAGATAAAGACAATGTTGGATAACACCTCCCACCCACTCCATGACATGCTGGTCAGTCACAGGAGCACGTTCAGTGAGAGACTGAGATTACCGAAAAGCACCACTGAACGACACAGGAAATCATTCCTGCCTGTGGCCATCTCCCTGTACAACGCATCCACTTAACACACTGTTTGCTGCTACAGCTACACATGTTTCTTTTCCAACTATTTATTTATGAGTGACTTATGTATGTATGTATGAATATATATGTATATATTGTACTATTCTTAGTTAGCGTATTGTCTGTCTTGTCTTAATGTTGGTTTAAAATGGAGCACTGTAACAAAAAATAATTTCCCCCAGGGATCAATAAAGTATTCTGATTCTGATTACATGGAGTACTGTTTACTGTTTACATGTCAATGCCACTCGTTAACTTTGTGTGGGCTGTATGCTGCACAATAACAGGTTAAATACAAAACTTTATTTGAAGACATCTGTAGCACTGCCTCAGTTCTGGATGTTTCCACAGACTCCTCTGTGCACCTAAAGAAAAGGTCGAAGGTGTTGAAAATCTCCCAATTCTTTGAATCTTTGGGCTGAAGGAAGGACAGTACTCGGTGTATAAATGCTCAATCAACAATCATTTATTTCCATACAATTCAACACTTAAGAGCATAAGAACCATCATGATGGGGAGACCTGCCTGCAGAGGGTCACAGCAAGTCTCAAAGTGGTGACGGGTTACACAGCCTCTTATAGCTTCTAGCGGCCCCCACCTAGTCGTAAAAGCCTAAACATTCACATTCTTTCTCTCTTACGGCGCCTAAGTTATGACCTCGGCTCCTTGTCTTTCTGCTCTCTGTAAGGTGGGGGTATGGAATGTGGTCTGTCTCTTCTATTATCGGCACAAGGTCCTCTGCACACAACATTCTCTTCATGATTCAGCAGTATGACATGTCAAGAAACAGTGTAACACATTCAACAGTGTCGAGTAATACAGGTCAATCCAATAGATCTAATGATTTTCACACTCTTTTAAGTCAGAAGTATAATGCAAACTAAAACTACATACTGATCACACACTCTATATTAAAGGCAAGGCAAGGCAAGTTTATTTGTATAGCACAATTCAACAACAAGGTGATTCAAAGTGCTTTACAGAGACATTAGAAACAAAAACAAATAAAAAGCATGATTTAAAATTGATTAAAACAAGCAAATAAACTAACTAACTAATTAACAAACAAACAAACAAACAAAACAGTATATAAAATCAAAACAGATAAAATCAGAACAGTAGATAAAATCAGTAGTTAAATGTATGTTTTGAAATTTAAGCTTAAAGTGTGGATTTGGTGCTTTATTCAAATGCAGCTGAGAACAGGTGAGTCTTCAACCTGGATTTAAATAAACTGAGTGTTTCAGCTGATCTGAGGCTTTCTGGGAGTTTGTTCCAGATATAAGGAGCATAAAAGCTGAATGCAGCTTCTCCGTGTCTGGTTCTGACTCTGGGAACTGATAAAAGACCGGATCCAGATGACCTGAGGGATCTGGAAGGTTCATACTGGGTCAGGAGGTCACTGATGTATTTTGGTCCTAAACCATTCAGAGCTTTATAGGCCAGCATCAGAACTTTAAAGTCTATCCTCTGACGGACAGGCAGCCAGTGTAAAGACCTCAGAGCTGGACTGATGTGGTCCACTTTTTTGGTCTTAGTGAGGACTCGAGCAGCAGAGTTCTGAATGAGCTGTAGTTGTCTGACTGATTTTTTAGGTAGACCTGTAAAGATGCTGTTACAGTAATCAAGCCTACTAAAGATGAATGCATGGACTAGTTTTTCCAGGTCCTGTTGAGACATCAGATCTTTTATCCTTGAAATATTCTTGAGGTGATAGTAAGCTGACTTTGTTATTGTCTTAATGTGTTTTTCTAAGTTTAGGTCTGCATCCATCACTACACCCAAATTTCTCGCCTGGTTTGTGGTTTTTAGATGTATAGATTGAAGTTCTCTGGTGACCTGTAATCGTTTTTCTTTGGCGCCAAAGACTATTACCTCAGTTTTGTTTTTGTTTAGCTGGAGAAAATTGTGGCACAACCAGTCATTGATTTCCTCAATGCATTTACCAAGAGCCTGCACAGGGCCTTGGTCTCCTGGTGACATTGTGATATATATTTGTGTGTCATCTGCATAGCTGTGATAGTTTATTTTGTTGTTGTTTATAATCTGTGCCAGTGGGAGCATGTAGATGTTAAACAGAAGGGGTCCCAAGATGGAACCTTGGGGAACTCCACATGTGATACTTGTCTGCTCAGATGTGAAGTTACCTATTGATACAAAGTATTTCCTGTTTTCTAAGTATGTTTTGAACCAGTTTAGTACAGTTCCTGAAAGACCTGTCCAGTTCTCCAGTCGTTTGAGTAATATGTTGTGGTCAACTGTATCAAATGCTGCACTGAGATCCAGTAAAACTAGGACTGACATTTTTCCACTGTCTGTATTCAGACATATGTCATTAAACACTTTGGTCAGAGCAGTTTCAGTGCTGTGGTTCTGTCTAAAACCTGACTGGAAGGCATCGTAGCAATTATTCTGTTTTAAGAAGTAACTGAGCTGTTGAGAAACTGCTTTTTCAATGATCTTACTTAAAAACGGGAGATTTGAGATCGGCCTGTAGTTGTTCATTTGTGTCTTGTCAAGATTGTCCTTTTTCAGTATAGGTTTGATTACAGCAGTTTTTAGTGATTCTGGAAACACACCTGATAATAAAGAAAAGTTGACGATCTGTAACAGGTCTGACTCTAAAGTCTTTGAGACCTTTTTGAAAAAACTTGTTGGCAGGACATCTAAACAGCAGGAGGAGGAGTTCAGTTGACCTAAGATGTCCTCCAGGTCTTTGCTGTTAATAGGTTGAAACTGTTTCATGGTGTTTAAACAGTTTTTTGGTGGACACAGTACATATCCTGGATCTGCTGTTGATGTACCAATTGCTTGTCTAATTTTTTGGATTTTTTCTGTGAAGAATTTGGCAAAGTCATTGCAGGCCATGGTCGAATGAAGTTCAGCTGCCACTGACACAGGAGGGTTTGTTAGCCTGTCAACTGTAGAAAATAAGACCCGAGCATTATGGCTGTTTTTAGTGATGATGTCAGAGAAGTAGGACCTCCTTGCACTCCTCAGTTGTAAATTATAATTGTGAAGTTTCTCTTTATAAATGTCATAATGAACCTGGAGGTTTGTTTTTCTCCATCTGCGCTCAGCTTTCCTACACTCTCTTTTTTGTAGGATACGCATTACATTTTTTTCAGCCCCACAATCGAGAAAACAAAACCAATTACATGTTCAAAGCAACGGAACGGTGGCCCAATATCAGAGAGAACTCCACTCTTGAGTGAGCAGCGATGATTGAGCAGTCCGTTTTATTTTGCAGATTCAAGCTGCTCTTCAAAGTTTTCACCACCAGATATCACCGGAGAGGACCGTGTTGAAAAGCTTCGAGTAATGAACCGTTTTTCAATACAAGCTTCAGTGCTTCGGAAAGCTTCATTTGGCCATCACTAGTGGGGGAGGTTCAGTTTGCCATGTTGCAACGAGCTTAGCTTCTGTCTGCTAGCTTGCGCTGCGCTCAGTGGATCTGTGCTCGACAGTGCAGCCTAGGCGGAGTAGTCGAACACAGATCCACTGAGCTCTCAACACAGACAGCATCGTCAGAAGGAAAGTTGATAAAATAAATTAAAAATGTTGTATTGTTCGATACACATGCGTACCGAACCGAAAGCACTGTATCGAACGGTTCAATATCGATACGAGTATCATTGCACCCCTAATATATATACATATATATATGTGTGTGTGTGTGTTTCTGTGGTTCAGCATTATGATGCTGAACCACATCATAATGAATAAATGGATAAATTTCCAAAATCCCGGAGCAATGCAAATTAGCCGGTGCGAGGTAAGGAGCTCTGTCATTGGTTAGACAGTCTTAGCTTTGCACCTATAGCAAAGGCCATTCAGCCTCTGTGTTTACACTCTGCCTACACAGATGTTGGACATGAGACGACACAGGAAAAGGATTTTTGATGTGAGGTTTTTATTGAGATTTTATTTCTTTTTTTTCTGATTTGAAGTATTTATTAATGGAATAATTATTTATTTTCAAATACTGATTTATAAATATTTATTTTATTTATTTATTTTTTTTGCCTGTCCCGTTTGGCTCTTTTGCATCAGAATTGTTGTCTAAAGGCAAAGAAAGATGCCCAACGGATTTACTTTACCAAACTGACCATCCCAGCCTTGCCATAATGATCCATTTGATTCACCTTTTATTGTTTATTTTATTTTCACTTACTGAATATGGGACAGACTTGACTGGGGGAAAGAAGGGGAGAAAGAAAGAGAAACAGCTGAGAAGAGGGACGGGGGAGAAGGGCAAAAAACAAAAACCAACAGAATTTTATTTTAAATTAAATTACTAGATAATAAATTACTTTTGTATTGAATAAATAAAATAACTTAAAAATGAATTTGTAAATTAATATTTTATCGCACAATTCATTGTTTAAGCAAAGAACTTTTTATTTCGATGCGCTGGATCTTCTGGTCCTCTGCACATAAGTGGATTTCCATTTAGACTTTATATAGACAACAACTCAAAGTGCTTTACAACAAGTCACATTCACCCATACGATCATCTAGTGCTGTACTTTAAACACTTTAAACACAAACACGGATACTGTGGGGAGAGGCCACAGAGGCACAGGGAGAAAACTCACACAGAAATCCAACAATTAAAGAGGAACCTTCTCGATGTAACACTACCATCCTGCAAGATGACCTGGTCCTGGGCCATCTTAATAAGCATGCTGTGCACAGTAGTTTCATATTCCTGCCAGAACAAACACCAGACAGTTTGTACACAAGGCTCAGATTCTCGCTTTGCCAGATACAGACAATAGTTTAAGATCCTAATGTCTCTGCACAGCTCTGTATGTACTGAAATATCCAACCTCAGATATTTCCTGCTCACTCTCTGCACCGCCTTAGACAACAAGTAGTTCATGCTATACATAGCATTGACTTTTCATTCCAGCCATGTGCACTCATCAGGGCATCAGTGCTGCCGTAGTAACCACACTAACACTTCCTTGCACCTGTTGAAATGGCCTCAGTCTGATCGTGCCCTGAACAAACTCACCTTTAACATCCCACACACGGACTAAATATGTGCGTGTCAATAACACGTGACAGGAGAACATGCTGGTTGTCTGTCATGGGGCTGAATTAGAAACAGAGCAGGAACTACAGTTTGTCAGATTAAGACTGATCAGGTCCAACATCCGCTCCCAGCACTGATTTACACGTTTGGTGTCACATTGAAGGAAACGCCTACTGGCACAACCTGCATGTGTTAAACTGCTCCTGCGTGTAAACAGCGTGTCACTTACGGCTTTTTGCATCACAAGGACGCGCACTGGCGTCTCAGGGTGACTCAGATGTTTGCTGAATGAGGTGTAGACCGGACTAGGCGGGACTCATTTCAGCAAAACACGAGCTTTTCCACCCACCAGTGTTTATCTGTGTGCTTATTTTAAAGAATTATTCCATCGTTATCAAATACGAAGCATTACACGCACGTCGCGCCGTTTCTGCTGAGTCAGACACCAGTGCTCCCGTGTGCTGATTCTCGGGTCCATCTTAAACTGGTGTGTTTGCGAATGAACTTCGGTAAAACGTTACAACGTTACCGGGCGCGCAGAGGGTCTCGGAGGCGTGTCGTACCTGTCGGGTGGTCGCGGGCTCCTCGTTCCCGGTGGGTGAAGGTGTTTCTCCTTCAAGCGATGCTGGGGTGACCGGAGAAGAAGCCATGTCCCCCCGACATCACCTCTCACTAAGCACCGCTCCTACTGTGACTTTCCTCGGTGTCCTCCAGCGTGCAATACGCTGCCTGGCGCAGTTTGCACGGACGGTGGACCGGTTGCGTCGCTCGTTTCCTGTGCGATCAAAGTGAGTCTTCGGCTGCACAGTGCAGCCACTGTCCCTCCTCCGGCCGGCGGACTAGTCCAGGCGAGGCGGATGACGTTGTCCCGGGTCTCGCTCGCTCTTGCACATGCAGGACTTGGCCCAGTCTGTCTTCTTCTGCCTCACTCTGCTCTCTGCTTTTCACTTCATGTCTTTTTGTTTTGTAAGGTGGCTAACACGATCACTCCTCTTCTGCCTGCAGGACTCTGTGACTGCTCTGTGCTGTGGCAGCACACTCCAGCCTGATAGTTCATTTTACAGCTTTTGGCACTGCGACGCTCTCCTCGGCTCGACAGACACAATCTCACCATGTCGGCACAATATACTGAGTGCAATCCATAACATGATTTTATCTCACTGTAACTTTTAAATCGACCAAATGTTGCATAAATGACGTGTCACATGACTTGAGCACATGCACACCCCCTGTCCTCACAGCAGACATTCATCTTAGCCCCCCCCCCCCCCCCCCCCCCCTTGTGTTTTGAGATCATTGCTGCAACAAAAGGTTGCCACACATATTTCTACATGAAACGTACTGATTCAGTTGGCACATATTTAACTATGGTTGGATGAGACCTGCACTCTGTTTTAATATAATGTTGTTTTGTTTGAGTGGCTGAAATAAAGCTAATAAAATAAATGAATACTAAAATAAAGCTGAATCGCATCACAGGAACGACACAGCCCTGTTCCTCCGGGCTGTCAATCTGTGAATCAGCAAACATGTATGATTTATTGTCATTCATTTGCTAAACAAACTTACCTCTGAACTTTGACCCTGACAATTCAATTTTATTTATATAGTGCCAAATCACAACAAAAGTCGCCTCAAGGCGCTTCATAGATACAGAGAAAAACCCAGCAATCATATGACCCCCTATGAGCAGCACTTTGGCGACAGTGGGAAGGAAAAACTCCCTTTTAACAGGAAGAAACCTCCGACAGAACCAGGCTCAGGGAGGGGCGGGGCCATCTGCTGTGATTGGTTGGGGTGAGAGAAGAAAAACAGGATAAAGACATGCTGTGGAAGAGAGACAGAGGTTAATAACAGGTATGATTCAATGCAGAGAGGTCTGTTAACACAACAAGGGAGATCCAGGTTTCCCAGCTGACGAGCAGAGGGCAGCGGCTTCCACTCGTTTGAGCAGTTTGTTGCGTGACCTCCTGTCTCTCACTGAACTAAAATGCCTCCAAACAACAGCAAAATAGATGGCACTCACTCCAACGTCTTGCAGCAAAAACATTAAGTGATGGGAAGAACAGGTGATGGATGAGCTGCAGATGTAACCGGTGTGATTCTGCGTTGTGTCTGATAAAAAAGGTAAAAGAAAGAAAGACCTCCCAGTAAATAATTTGCCCACTCCAGCTCCTACGACCAAATACAAACAGTGGGGAAGAGGGTTAGTTCAACCCACCACAGCTCCCAAGCTAGCAAGGAGTATATATTCATGCTAGCATTTATGGCGCCTAAAACACATTTATGATACACACATACGACACACTTATAACATCTAACAAAAACAGGCTTAATAATGACAATAATCGAACTAAAATTGCAACCAGAAACATCCAGGTGGCTAAATATGCATTATATGTGTGTTTTAAAGTGTTGGAAAGAAATGACACCCACCTCTCCCACAGGGGGATTGTAGAAAAGGGGAGAGGCAAAAGGGGTACACTGTATTTATAGGATTGCACCGAAGAAGAAGAAAAGAACGAGGAGGGGCTCTAACTGATAATGAACACAACTACAGGCTTGGAGGTCCTAAAAGTCAGGTATAAAAGGAGCAGTTTGGGGGTTTAGAACACATTATAACAATGTGATTTATGACCCTGTTACACAGAGCCAGCAGAATGAGCTGCTGCCACCACCACAATCAATGGTGACGCCAATTTAGAAAGAGCCCCAGTTGATTCCACTCTTGCCAGATGCTGAATACACATCGTCTAAAAGTGTGTGCCATTGACCAAAGGAGGAGTGGGCTGTTCACACATGCCTGTGTTCTTATGGAGCAGTCTTTGAGGATGGCGAGTCCAGAGCTGGAGGTTTAGATCTAAGAGAGTGATCCAAAGTCAGGAGAGGATTACACCCAACCTTCAGAGATCTTCCTATAAGCCAGAACTGGAAGCAGAGCCACCTTTGGCTATGATATCTTTACTGGACCCAGTAAGTCCAGTCAAGGTCAAAAACGTGGTCAGTCCCCCATTTAGTGCCATAGATCTGAAACATAGTAAACAAAATGCTAGTAAAAAGTTACAAACATGTTCAAGTTACATGTCTACAACTCCACAACAGACATACTTTGCTACTGGTGCCAAACAGTACTGCAGTCTGTAGCTTTCCAGCCATCCTTTGAACGTCTTTGAGTTTAATGTAGCCAAAACTGGATTCAGTAATCAGTGTTTATTTACAGAAGCCGTAGAGTATGGCTGCCACATGTGAACATCAGTGACGGCTCATTTAAACTGTAGGAACGATTAACCCAACATCAGAAAAATACTTCATTTTACATTAATGTGACAAATTAACACTGCTGGGACTTTTCTGGTCCTACACTGTTCATGTCCAAGTCAACACATTGTAAGATTTACACGTGGAAGGTCATCTAAGCTGCTTATGTGGAGATGACCTTTCCTTTAACAACGACCAGTTTCTTCTTTTCAGTTTTCAGTTTTATTTGTCATATGCAAGTTAGCACAGGGTCAACATTGCAATGAAATGTGTTTGACGAGCAGCAGTCACTCGGCAGCTTGATACAGTAGGAGAAAATATAATAAAATAAAATAATAAAGAAAATAGAAAAATAGTAAGGAGCAAATATTAGAGAGACATGGTAAAAGAGAAAAGATGACTAAATATATTTGTATCTATAAATATATGTACACTAGTGATTAAATAAGAAAACCTTGAAGAGAAATATGACGGGAGGGCAGATGGGACATTGCACAGGAATGAGCAGCAGAAAATTTCAGTATTGCACTTTTAAATATAAATATCAATGACAATAAAGTGGAGTGACCAGTGCAGATTAAACAGAGTACTTGTGAAGCTGCAGGTAGCTTCTGAGTGCTGTGTTGTGTGTGTTTAAGTGTTGTGGTTGAGGTGTCGTATGGCTTGGTGGTAGAAACAGTTTTTGAGTCTTGTAGTCCGAGCAGACAGACTCCTGTAACGATGGTAACAAGGAGAACAGCTGATGTGCTGGGTGGCTGTGGTCCTTGATGATGCTGTGTGCTTTATGGAGGCACCGCTGGAGATAAATGTCCTGAATGGCAGGAAGCCTCGTGCCAGTGATGTGCTCTGCTGCCTTCACCCTCTGTAGTGATTTACGGCTGCTGGCAGAGCAGCTTCGTACCAAACTGTGATGCAGCTCGTCAGCAAGCTCTCGACTGCACACCTGTAGAAATTTGAGGTGATGTTGGCGTTCATGCCAAACTTCCTCAGCCTCCTCAGGAAGTAAAGCCGCTGGCGAGCTTTCCTGATTGTTCTCACCTCAAACACATTATTTACCCATCCAGGTGGAACATGTAGCTGTGCTCGGTTTGACAGCTTTCATCCTGGCAGCAGCGTCAGCTGAAGCATACAAGGCACACATAGATGTCACTGAGCTGGAGCTCTGGGAGAGACGTCGCCACTTTCAGGCCTTTAAACAAAGCTGTTGGAGCACAAGTCCCAAAGATTTATAGTTTCTCTTCATGTCTTCATTGTTCCTCCATGGAGAGATGTTCCAAGTAGCCTTGGCTCGAGACAGGCGTCCTGCAGGACTACCTACCAACTGTCCACTGTTTGCAGTCGTGGTAGAGTAATGTTGCCCACCAGTGACTGAAAACCATGGATTGGAGAAGAATGACAGAATTCAGTGACCTTGTGGGGCCATAACAGAAATGACGGCAGTGTAGTGGATCAAATAAAGAGTGATGATGTTATATTTGTGACTGTAGCAGGACCAAGGCTCAAAAGGTTGCAGGCGTTGTTAATTGAGCAGAAGATGGACGGCATCAAGCCCTCTCCTCGACAGCTACAGGATCACAGTCTGCAGGTTCAGTTATGCAACGTTTTAGCATCGATGCGTGAAGTTAAGAGCAGACGGGGAGGTTATTTTTGCACTGGGCTGGAATGACTCAGTTTACCTGTCAAAGGCTATCACGGCTGGGAGAAAACCCTCAGCATTAGTAAAGAAGGACCACGGTGGCCTCTGGGTAGAAACACTGCAGAGTTCATGTGGATACGCTGCTGCATTAGGTCAGATAGAAATATCATAAAGCATCATTAAGTAAAAACGTTTATTAAGAACAAATGTTTAAATATTGTTAACGTGTTTCCCAGAAACATCTGTAGAGACAAAGAGCTTTCTGTTGTTGCTTCGAGGAAACAAGCTCTTCTTTTTAGTTTTGTCCTGGTATTTATTCCAGGACGGACTCATCCACTGAGCAGTGTTTGGGTTTCTTCCTTTTCCTCGTTCTGGATGCAAACTATTACAACTCGGGCTTTATTTCAGTGACAATGGCCTTAAGCTGCAATACAACAGGAAGTTACTCATATATAGTAATTTCCCAGACCATATTAAAAATCCATTAACAGGAAATACAAATGATGGGACAATGCCACAGCATGGACATTAGAACAGTTGGGAAAATTTACCTGGAAAAAGGTGAAAATGAGGCTTCATTGAACTGGAATTACAAAGACCAGGAATGTGAGATCCACCAGCCACAACTGAGGGTTTTTACACGTCATATCCTCAAAGTAGAACTACAGTGATCAAAAGAATCGACTTTAATGTTATTCTTTCTTTATTTATGTCAGATTTAACCCCCCAAAAAGCTTTAATCTTTAACTAGTCTTTGGACGTAGCTACAGCACGGTCAGGTTGACAGTTTATGGGTAACATGTGGCCACCAGGCACTGCGACACACTTCCATGTTATATTACCTTGGCGTCCCGTAGGAATACAGGAGAATCATGTGAGGAATCTAAGAGTTGTTTCTTAATTCAATTCAGTTTTATTTACACAGCACCAAATCACAACAGCAGTCGTCTCAAGGTGCTTTATACTGTAAGGTAGCTCGTACAATAATACATACAGAGAAAAACCCAACAGTCATATGACCCCCTATGAGCAGCACTTTGGTGACAGTGGGAAGGAAAAACTCCCTTTTAACAGGAAGAAACCTCCGGCAGAACCAGGCTCAGGGAGGGGCGGGGCCATCTGCTGTGATTGGTTGGGGTGAGAGAAGGAAGACAGGATAAAGACATGCTGTGGAAGAGAGACAGATGAACCGCTGAGTGTTGTCCCGTCGAGGTGGCTCTTCTATGTTGTGCATTTATGGCACCAAACCACAAATGCAAAGGAAGAAAGGGTCGAGGCACAGCACCCAGCTGCCTGACAATATTCAGGCAACGTCCAAAGCCCCACAAAGGACCTACCCACACCCCACTGGCCCCGCCCAGATCAAGGAGCTGTCACAGCAGACAAAAATGTGAAGTCCGCACATAGTCGCCATGGCACCCACCAACCCACCACACCATCCCCCATGGAGCTACCAGGAGAGGCATACTGGCCCACTGAGGATCACAGAGGAGCAGACCCAGGGGGGCTGACAGCACAGCCCCCACCCACCAGTCGTGCAGCTTATTTTATCTTGTCAGCGTGAGCCCCACCTAAAGGGGACAGAGGGATTAGTGAGTTGCATTAGTGGGGCAGGAGAGAGTGAAGCAGGGGAGCCAATGTCACTGCGATACGACTCCTCAACACCATCCAGCCTGCCCCACCACTCATAATGAGTCCTGCTGTGCTCTGTAGCAATGATGCATTTTATGTGTGTGTGCCAGGTTAGTGCTGTGGATTCAAAGGAGCACAGTTCCACTAAACAGGAGATCAGGATAAACCCCAGTAACCAACCCTGCCCCCGCCATCACATATTCTCAATCCCAGCAGAGGCCAGCCCCACAATGACATGCCACACGTGATACACAGCCAACATTACTGTTATAATTACATGTTTCCTTTATTACTTTCCTTTCAACCTCTTTATTTTGCACCTTAAACTTTCTTTGGTTGCTACAAGCCACAAAGTCCTTTATGGTTTGTCTCTGTTGTGTGGAGGGCTGTTTTTAAGAGCTCAAAAATGGGTGTATCAGAGTCAAACAGGCAGCACAGTGGAAAAGTGGTTGGCACTGTTTCCTGACAGCAAGAAGGTTCTGGGTTCAAATCCAACATCTAAGCTGTTTGCATGCTCTCCCCATGTCTGGGTCCTCTCTGGGTTCTCTGGCTCCCACAGTCCAAAGACGAGCAGTTAGTGGGGTTAGGTTGATTGGTGTATGTGCCCATGAGTATGAGTGTACACGGGTGTTTCTCTGTGTTAGTGACAGTCTGACAGAAGGCTGCATCCCTCAGCCTCACGTGGGCTGTGTAGCCCCTTTACAACTGCAGTGAGAGCTCAGACCTGTTTCTGGTGGGTGGTGGACTCCTCCAGGGCTTCCCCTGATTCCCCTTCAGCCACAGAAGACTGTGGCCTCAGAAACTCATATCTGCTTTTTGCAAATGAAGCGAACCTGTTGGCTTCATCAGCAGGGGCGGATCTAGAAGGGTGGCATGGGGTGGCAAGTGCCACCCTAAAATGATCCCTTGCCACCCCAAGTGCCACCCCAGTTTTGCATATGACAGTGTTGTTTATTAAAATAAGTTTAACAGTTTGAGCGTAGTTACAGTCAGCAGTGAATATAAATGCTAGAACTGGATATATTCCATAGTGTCCCCCCCCTCCACATTAACAAATGGTTCAGCCCATAGCAGGACGGCTTTTTTCTTGTTTTCAGCAGCAAGTGATGCTTATGATTGTGCCAGAGCACATTTTGAACAACACCATGGGAATTTTGGATTTTACACAGGTGGGTGGATGTTACACTGTGGAAATGGAAGGAAGGTGAGTGCTATTTTAAATGGTTGTAGAAAATGAAAAAACAGCAGGTGTATTGGCTGCATTTTTAGATAAATAGTTGTATCTGTTTACAAAATGTACAATTTATATTTGCATTTCAAGTTATAAACATTTACCCAACACGTCTGTGGTTTTTTTACAGTAAAAAATACTGCTAGGATTTTAGGTTCTTTGTGTGATTTCAGATCAGTAATAGTTACATTAATAGTAACTCAAAGGAGTCACAAATGTCCGGTTGTGTTTCAGACCTCAGAGGGTGAATCCAACAAATCATGAAAAATGAGGTTTACATGTTTGTTCATGACAGTGCAGATTTCTGACATTTTGTGTAATTTAAGCTGCAACAATGTGACTGTTTTCTAACAAAAACAGTGAAACTTAAGTTAGACTTGTGTTTGTAAATGAAGCGCCCCATGTTGTGTAGCTTTCTGGAGTTTATACTTATTGGGCTACATATGTATTTAATATACAGGCTGTACAGTACATAACATCAAAACTCACATGTTTCATGTAACTAAAGTGTGTAATCATGTGGGTACAGACAATAATTAAGTTATAGACTATATTTATATGAAAAACGTGCATACTTACTGCATTTGAATCATTTTAACCACATGTAACCACCTGCATATGTGTTTGGGGGGAAAAGGCTTTGATTTTGCCACCCTAAGAAAATTTCTCTAGAGCCGCCCCTGACCATTTCACAGGATTTGCATTTAAAGATGCAACAAGACTAAAATGGTTAGGGTCAGGAGGTCAAAGGTCAGAGCTCCTGTGGGTCTGAGGGCGGCCTCACGCTGGAGAAGGATGAAGGAGTCTGACCTGAGCCAGTGTTTGACATGAACACATCAGCACTGCTGTCAGTGAGCCTAACGACAGCCGTTAGCATCATTTCAGTGTTTCAGTCATAAAAACACTTCCTGTCTCTGTGGTGGTTACAGTGACATCATGCAGTTTGTGCTTTGACCTCCAGAGGGCGACAAATCAGCACAGACAGAGAGCTCCATTCAAACTTTGCTGCCATCAGGAATAATTCTTCAAATATAATCATCAGTGTTTGAGCAGTTATGATATCAGGGACAATCTAGACATGTGTGACAATACTGAACATGTCACATGACACACCTCAAACATCATGTGATCCACTCTCAGTCTGCACTTTCATTCATGACTTCAACAGGTTGAAATGAGCTTTGAAGAAACATCAGTTCAGTGCTGAAATATTTAAACGCTGCAGGAAGAACAACAACAAATTGATGACGGATGTTTGTGCTTCAAACAGGAAAACCAGCAGAAATAAATCACAGCCTGCCAGAGGTTTGGAGTTTCCGAGGTGCAACTGAACGCAGCACAGTGTTCCAATGCTCCTGATTGTCCTCAAACGTCTCTTTGGGTGTTTCCTTCCTGCTCAAAGTTTAATTTCACTTCCTGAACTTCGTGGAGTGGAGCTTGTTGTTGGTGTGTGAAGAAACTGTAAGTTTGCTTTGTTTCCTCCTTTAACAGTTTGTCTTTAGGAACTTTACTGTTTGTTCAGCTCGTGTTTGATTTCTTCACACAACAAACTGTGTGTGTTTGTATTTCCGGTCTCTCCATTAAAGTCAGTGTGTAATGTTTCCTGGCTAACATCAGCTGTGTGCAGCTTAGTTCAGCACAAATCTGCCGCTCCATAGTTCACGGTAACGGACTCACAGCTGGACCAACGAGGCCGAGTGTGTCCGCCACTCTGAGCTACGTTCGTGTTTGTGTACTTGTAGTTTGTACTTTGAGTTCACTCAGAGCCCACAGAGGACGCAGCGTACGTGATGACGTCACAGCCCTTTACCTCCTTTACTGTCACTGTGATTAATATTTACACACGAGACACCTGCAGAGCTCTGACGCTAAGCTAGCACACAGCATGCTAACACTAAGCTAAAGCTAGGCTAGCCAAGAACCCAGAGTGAGGTTAAAGCTAGTGATGGGCAGATGAAGCCTCATGAAGCACTGAAGCTTTTCATCCAATTGGTTCACCCCAACGCGAAGCTTCTTGAAGCTTCATTTGCTCTAGTAGGACACCTACTGGACGTAAAAATATTAGTTGGCATGAATTTGAAGAGTGTGGCCTTTTTGCACACAGCCTGTAAATGTCAACAACAAAAGGAGTGTGTAAAACATGTATATTGTAGTGATGCAGTGTACTGTGTATATTTATACTGGCAGTATGGAACATGATTATTTGGAAATGCCTAAAATGGAAATGATCATATACTGTGAGGTGAGGTGTGGACAGTGGTTGTGCTTTTGTAACATTGAGGCAAGGACAGTGATTAGTGTTTAGGGGACACATCATTGGTTTTTGTTAAAAAGAAACAGTTTCTCCACTGTGGCAGGTCGTAGGCGATTTTTTTTTTTCTAAACTGTCTCTAACTCTCACTAACCGCAACTCTCCATCAAACGCCCACATTTTGTCTGAGGGGTTTATATCGCTGTCATAGCTCGCGGCAAAGTTCGAACCGCTTCCTGAACCAGTCACGTGGTACAGCCGGGCAGCGAGGCTTCGGACGTCATCATTTTCAGCTCCTCCCATAAATGAAGCAAGCCTCGATACGCGCTTCGCGGAAACGCCCCCTCCATTACTCGACACACGCTTCGAAGCCTCGATACAGAACGTCACATCACTAGTTAAAGCTGAGTAAACACTGACCCCAGACCAGCACCGTGATAAAGTGAGCTGCTGCTGCTGAACTTGAACAGGTAACAAAGTGATGAGCAGTCAGGCTGCAGGTTTCTACCTGTTCATGTTTCTACAGTAGAATCACTTTGAAGTGTCTTTGTGCTGTTTCATCTTTGATTTGTGTTCATAAACACTCAGAGAAACATCACGTGACCTCATCAGGATCTGTGTTGGTGTGTGGGGCTGTACCTCAGCTTTATGTTGTTACATGCTCATTTGTTCATTTTAACATCAAAGTAATGTTATGAGGAGTAATGAAGTAACGTACTCCATTACTTTTAATCAAAGTGTTCTGTGTAATATGTGTAATAATGACTGTTTTGAGTAATGACCAACACTGATCACAACAAAGAGGAAATGCCTCCAACATGCACAAACATTTGAGCCACAACATGCAGTTAATGTGCACAAATGTCTTTGATATGCTGCTCAGTGATGGTGGTGACTGTCAGAGCAGAGCTACTGAGAATCAATAAGTAATATCAATGATGGGATCAGAATCACTAAATTCTTCTCATCCCTGTCAGTATCATACATGTGCTGTATAATGTGATAAATGTAGAGGTGCTGGCTGTTCTCTCACTCTGCTGTTTAGCTGTAAAGGACGCCTCCCTGCCTTTGTCTCATTCATGACCTTTAATAGTCTCTTCTAACATGCAGAGATCTGTATGATCTGTTTCATAGAGTCTAACCAGCCTGTACAGGTAACAACAACAGTCACTGCATCACTGACACACAAACGTCATCTCTGTCAATAACAACATTCATACATGGAATAAAAACACATCAGTGGATCATTGCTGGAGCTGATGTTTGTGCTCCTGGTGCAAAGGCTCTCAGTTTCCTCCTTGAAATAAGTGTTTATATTGTTGTTATATTGTTGGCCCACCATTGATCATGTGACTCATCACATGATCAATGGTGAGCGTCTCTTTTCCTCTCAGGTTTAAATATCTGGGACTCTCCACCGTTTGGTTTTAGAGCTGAAGAAGCTTCTCGGATGAAACGTCTTCCAGAAACTTAAAGACGTCTCTTTTCTCTCCAAGCTCCTTAGATCACATGACCTGGATGACTGAACCTACAGATATATTGACCTGGTTTCTAGGTAGAGCTGGGCGATAGAACGATAACGATATGTATCGCGATATAACTTTTTCTCGATAGAAAAATTAAACTATTGCGATAGACCTCGCCGCTCTTGTCCTCTTAAAAAAAAAAAAAAAAGGTCAGCCAATCCAAATTAAGTAGCGCAGAGCCGAACCAATCACAGCCGCAGTGTCACGTCGCGTGACTTGTTACGTACAGCACAAGTGCCAAGCCGCATGCGTGTTTGTTTGGGAAGCAGCCAGCGGGTAATGGAGGAAATGAGTGTGCCGGCTAGAAAAATCAACCGAGCGTGACCGAAGAGAAAACAGATGATGGTTCCAATGCCGGAGAGATTGTCGAACGGAAGAGCCATAGAAGCTCCGTAGTGTGAAGGTATTTCGGCTATTTCAAGTCTGACAAAAAACAGAGTAGCGTGCACTGTAAATTGTGCCGAAAGCAAGTCTGGAAATACAATAAACTGGTGCATGCGTCACACTGTGCGCCACGTTATTGTTTCGGTGAAATGAATTTCTACAATACTGTTAATTCTACTCTCTGCAGTGTTTAAATGCTTACATATACACACAGTTACTGTCCCTCCACACATACGACTCGGTTCTGCTTCTATGCCGCAGCTTTGTTTACTTTTTCCCACCGAGGCTTCTAGACTTCTGATTGGCCAACATTTCTGCACGGTTAGGAATCTAGCGCCACCTGCTGCTTTGGCATTTTCATAGCAGCGTTTTCCTTCATTTCTGCCTTTATGTGTGGACGGGATTATTTTTAAAACGAAAACTGAAAATCTCCGTTTTCAAAAATACCCGTGTACGTGTGGACGTAGCCTCAGTCTCTGACTGGAAGCGCTAATTCGTCATTCGGCTTTTGTCAGACTAAAGTAACTGTTAAAACTGTTTGAAAAGCTCAGCTATACAACAAGGAGAGATTGAGAATTTCCTTTTAGTTCTCAGTTTATTTGATATTGACAAAAGTTAGTCAGTTTTGTCTGTTCTTCTGTAAAACAAACTAAGATTTATTTTTAGAATTAATATTTTGTTTCTAAGTGGAATTGACAATTTAGTCTGTTTCGTTTGTTCTATTTTGAAACTTAAACGCTTTAGCGGCTGCCTTTTGTGTAGTTTGCAATATTTGCCTTTATTTATCTGAAAAAGTCTCATGTTCCTTAAGTACATCTACCCTGTTGAACTTATTATGGGAAATAAATATTTAAATAAAAACAAGCTGCTGATTATTTCACATTTTACTTGTGAGCAACGGCACATTTAAATCTTACAAATATAGTTATTTGGCTGATATCGTGATAGATATCGTTATCGCCTGAAATGAAAAAAACATATCGTGATATGAAAAAATCTCATATCGCCCAGCTCTACTTTAAAGGTGATCGTTTAGGATTTCAGCAATAATACAGACAGCAATGTAGTTAGCAGTAAAACAGCTTTATTGGGAATTAACTTAAAAAACAAACAAACATCTGTCTCCTATTTTCTGTCACACAGGAAAGAAGCATCAATATCTGATGAGAAGACTTATTTATTTCTTTTTGGGGGTTTTTTCAACAGGAGAAGAATATCTAACAAGTTGATTTGTTCACATCTTAATTTTTAAGTGACATGTGCATTTTGAGTTTATACACTCTTTATATAAGGCGACAGTTTCCTTTTGCAGTATTTTTGTGTGGAGTGTTTTTCTATTTCTTAACAAAAAGGGAACAAAGGTGTTTAAGTTCACCTAGGATGATTTGTCTTAACTTTCACATGGTCTTACTGAGGTGATGTGAATTGAAACATGCATTTTTTTTTGGCGGTGAGGGAGGGATGTGCTGGAAAAGTTTGAAAAGGGACCTTGAAAGTGCTTAAGAAGTGCTTGAATTTGACCCTGAAAAAGGCGTATGAACCCTGATCATTATCATTAGCCTGTGTAAGTCCTGAGTGTCCTCCAGTTCAGGGACGTGCAGAGGGGGGGGCTAGAGGGGCTTGAGCACCCGCCCCTTTCCTGATGGGTGCCCAAGGTGCCCTTTTGTTGAGGCAACTTTTTTTTTAAAAATTATTATTATTATTATTTTTTAATGTGTGTGTGCGTGCGGAGTCCTGTCTGTGCCCCTCAACAATAATATTTAACTATTAATCACAGTTTTGCTAAATAAAAGGATCTGGCTTGCATCAGTCACATGATCACATCTAACCAATGATCGCCCTCGACGGCAGAACGCGCTGGTTACGAGCCGGGAACGAGCTCACAAAGAGCACGCGCATTTTTAGCGGTCCGGAGCTGTAGGAGAAACACAAGTTAACTCAGAGACACAGACTGATGCGACACAACCAGTAAGTAGGTGCACAGCGCACACTGTAGTGTGTAGCACCCAGGAGTATCAGCTTATTACGTACACGTTGGTAAGCTGTCTTGTTGCTACTGACGAAATGAAACAAACGAGCGTGCTGTGTGTGCAACAGCGCGACAAACATTACCTGTCCTTTTATTAACTGCACAGGTAGTGCTGGTCACAGCTGCTGGCTACCTGTGTAAGGCTGTCATGGGTCTGTAGCTCTGTCACCGTTTTAGGGAACATATTTAGTTTTAAAGTAAGTTTCCGGGCTTTTCCTGCCTTTCTGGAGGGATTATATTTCACTAAAAACGATCTAATATGCATGTCCACATAATTATGCATTATTATAATTATAATATATTAAAAACACACGCTGTATTTTAAAGAACATACATTAAGAAGCAGATTATATTAGATTTATATTTTAAATAAGACAAAAGTTGGATGTTACAGCAGTAAAATGATTGTATCTCTACAGTTTAAACATGTAATAAGCTTTGCCCTGCACAGAGTGGATAGTGAAACACATGGAATCATCATAAATACATTATTTCATATTTATTACTTCCCCCTCCTCTTTGCTTTATTATTGTAGCTCTCGTAATAAATAATAATGTAAGGATGCCCATAGTATATACAGTATTCTGAAGAAGGTCTAAAATGTCACTGTGTGTGCATGTGTGTGTTTTATTTAGATGGATTTAAAAAAAAATATTACTCATGATATAACATTGTGCAGACATGGCTGGTAAGGACATGAGGAGGAAACAGTAGGAGCTGTGTGAGGCTACTAAAGGCAGGGCTATAACATTTTTCTGTCATCATTTTATTTTAGATTAAGTGCAAGAGTTGTTAGGTGTGGATAATTAGATTATAGTTTATTGCAATAGCAAGTTGTGCCTTGTTCTCACATAGACAGCAAGTGGAGAGTGATATATGAAAAGATGGGATGGAAGGAAGAAGAGAAGCAAAGAGTGATTCACAGGCAGAGCCTAAATTATTTCTCACAGTTTTTGTTGCCTTATGGTTCCAAGCGCTGTCACCAATCTTTGCATTTTGTTATTATCTCATGACACTTGTTTAATCAGCTACCATCTCTCCTGTGGACTTTTTAATGTCTACAGTCTCAGACCAACACAGCCCTGCCCTTCCCATATTAGATTCTTGATGAATGTGTGTTGTTGTTATTCAGCCTGGTTCAATGTGCCCCTTTTTAACTTTGAGCACCCGCCCCTTTAAACCTCTCTGCACGTCCCTGCTCCAGTTCAGTGTCTTTGTCAGTCCCACATGTGTCGTTTCTGTTCAGCTGGTCTTCCAGTCAGTCATCCATCTCAGGCTCTGTCATTCTGTCATAAACACCAGCCTTCACCACCTGTGAGGCCTGCGTTTGAGTCCTCTCTTCTCCACATCCACACTGCGATGCTGTGACATATACAGTGCATAAAATCAAAATTCACGTTTTATGCAACTAAAGTGTTTCATTATGTAGGCTACAGAACATAATTCAGTTATAGACGATATATGAAACATGTATACTTACTGCATTTGAATCATTTAAACCATATGTGATATAAACACCTGCACGTGTGTTTGAAAAAACAAACGCTTTGATTTTGACACCCCAAGAAAATCTTCCTAGATCTGCACGTGTTCAGAGTAAGAGCCGAATAAACAGCAGCAGAAGCTGATTGATGAACAGCTGAATGACATATCAGCTGTAGCTGCAGCATCTGCACAGAGTTTGATTGGCTAACGCTGATTTGTTTGTTTTTTTAAACAGGACAGCAGAGAGAGAGAGAGGAGATGAAGAGTGCAGCAGAGACAGTGAAGAAGAGGTGAGCATCTGACAGAGCAGAGCCAGTTTAAAGGAGCCTCACAAGCTCACACATGACAGCTTCATCAACATGGAGCTCTGAGTGTTTATTAAAGGATCATTGGACGCTCTGACACAGCTGACTGCAGCCTTTAGCTGTGAGCACACAGTGTCTCACATTTACATTCACTTCCCTGTCAAACTCAGTAACTTTAAACAGCTGCTGTTATCAGGTGAAGATAGCAAAGCTTTCAGGGCTGAGCCCCAGTGTTTCAGGATAATGGCCCCAGAGACCACAGTCACATATGTGGGGAAGGATTTTAAGTTTAAAACTTCCTGTAAGCACTAACAGCAGAGACGCACAAAGTCGCAGACAGGGAACAAAGTATTTTAGGTTTGTATTGTCAGATTATTTAATCATTATACTGAACAAATATGTGAAAAAGTAAAAACCTCTATTATGATGAGGTTATCACTACATTCACATGTCATCGATGTGTTCTTTCACACAGATCAGTTTCAGTGTGTGTGGCCCGTACACTAAACCATGACACAAATTCATATGATGTGACACCCAGACTGTGTTCACTGTTTCTTTTGGTAAAATCATCTTCTCGTGTTTTTATAGAAAGATGATGGAAGAACCTAAAGAACAGCCAGCCAAAGCAGCTCCATCAGCAGGTAGGAGATCAGTGCTTTGTATGATGAGACGTATGGATGTATAGACTTCAGGCAGATTCTTTTTTGTAACTGTGACAAGTACATGAAATTCACGAGTTGTAACCTGTCCTAATCTTTGCCTTAATCTTTCTGTGGGACATTAATATAACATGAGAACTTCCAGTCTAAGGAGTTTGGCAGAGAAACAACTGGACTTTTTTGTACTTTGAACCCACATATGAGGTTAAAACGATGCCACCTTAAAATGAAACTGAAGAAATATTGAAACTGAAACAAATGTATTGAAAGTGAAATGATAGTGAAAAAACATAAATATAGAAATTTAAAGAAAAAACTCACTGTTCATGTGGTTTTCACACTTACATCGTTTTTTTCCACGTACAGTTATTTTTTCAGCTTCAATTAGTTGGCACTGCTTCGGCATCTGAGGGTGCGCTTGAGGGGCGGGGCTTCAGGGCCACATATATGAGCCACATATGTTTGCGCACATTATATTGCTGACCAGTGACTGTAGAAATCATGGACGACCTAATATCTGCAGCAGCCGCAGTCATGAAGAAACTTGCGTATCTCTGAACGGCACATAGAGCGGGGACGCTGAGAGGAGGTCCAGCGTTTACCGACTGTTTCAAACTGACAGACTCAGGTGTTCTTCAGTGTCTGCCTGACAGAAGGACCTGAGAGCCGCCACAATATTTTTGGTAAGTGAAAGGTGTTTGTAAGCTAATCTGTAGCTAACATCCTTAGCTAGCTAGCTAAGATGGGCACTCGGCTATCGGCAAAACTTCTTTTGTAAAGTTTGTTTAGCTAACCCGTGCAGGTGAACCAAATGAGCAGAAACGCACCGGGCTGCTCAGTCAGTAACTAACCACAGTTACTGTACTTTTATTATGAGTATTACACTGTAAGAGCAACAGGCTGCACTCTGCTGCAGCTCCTGTGCAGAGCTGATTATTCAATATGTGCAAACAGCAGCATGTTTTCACTCTTTTGCCACATCTGTAAGGATATTAACACATATTTAAAAAAAGGCTTGCACTTCAGTAACCCCTCATTAATCATTAATTACAGATTAAATAGCAAAGCCTAATAATTATGTACTCAAACCAAATACTTCTGCTTGGCAGCTTAAGTTAAAATGTGTGTTTCATTTTTCCTCGGATTACATTTTTAGCACTGACTCTGTGTATTGTTTTTACTAAGTTTGTTTCAAATATTCAGGTTAAATAAAACAGTCTGAATCATTCTTATTGAGGTAAGTTCACAAAGTTACATGTGCAGTACAGCTTACATCCTTTGAGAGGGAAAAAAGCATTAATATTTGTTATGATACCTCTGTATGTTGGTGACCACGGTGCAGCAGCAGACTGAACCAGGACTGAAACCTGCTCCGTCTGCTCATGTATGCAGATTCACATTCACAAAGCACCAACAACTCAAAGGTTAACATTATATTGGAAAATCTGTTGGTATATACGGCTTTAAGAAATAAACAGCTCGTATGTGAGCAGAGCTGAAGAACTAAAGAAATGTAAGAGAAGAACTTCAGATCCTGGGTGTGTGAGGACAGAAGGATCAGCTCTATTTCAGATTTGAGATAAACTTTATATTTCAGTTTGTGATGGTTCTGTTCTCTTTGTGATTACAGGAGCTGATTCAGACCTCAGCACCACCCAGTGACAGCAGACAGATCATCCAACATGTTCACATGTTAACTGCAGAATGAACTGATGCAAACAGTACAAAGGTTAAAGCACCACATGTGCTGTAGTGAAAGCTGCAGCTGTTTTATGGATAAAAACAAAGTCAAAAGGATTAATCACCCCTGTATCATATGAATGTTGGGTTTTTCTCTGTATCTGTTATTGTACGATCTACTGTACAATATAAAGCACCTTCAGGTGACTGTTGTTGTGATTTGGCGCTATATGAATAAAATTGAATTAAATTGAAATGTAACTGTGTCACTATATATCAGCATTAACAGGACCTCAGCTTGGTGTTTCACAAAGCTGCTGATCTCAGACCTGCAGAGCTTCCGTTTTAAACACTGAATGTACTCAGCTGCATGAAGAGCACGTTTGAGTTTCTCTGACACAATTAAATAAAAACTGATGAAGGTCAAAGGTCGTCACTTGTATGTCGAACTACAGACTTGTCATCTGGAATTCTTTCACAGTTTGCAAATGTGCAAATAGTGTGTTATTTACCATTAAGTGATTCAGAGTCATTCATACCAGAGTAACCAGAGAGGATAATATATTTTTAAGTATATAACTATCCACAGGACTGAATATAATATCTCTAAGTAAAAGTCCAGAGACTCTGAGGATTATCCAAGTATTTATAACATTACACAAAGCAAAGCTCAAAAAGCTGCTGGCCCTGATGCATTACAGGGCATGCTTGCCCCCCACACTGGATCCTCACCAATTTGTCTATCAAATCAATGGAGTACAGAGGATGCTGTATCCACAGCTCTTCACTGTGTACTCTCACACCTGGACAACAAGAGTACTCATGCAAAAATACTGTTAGTTGACTTCAGCTCAGCATTCAGTACAGTTCTTCCCTCCAAGCTGATCACCAAACGTGTGGATCTTGGACTCAACAACTCCATCTGTACCTGGATCATGGCTCATGGACTTTCTGACCAACAGACCTCAGCATGTTAGGTCAGGCCATAACAGCTCTACCACTGTCACACTCACACTGGCACTCCACAGGGCTGTGTGCTGAGCCCGTTCCTCTATGACTGCAGACCTTAGTATGCATCCAACTCCATCCTTGGACGGGTCTCCAGCTTCAAGTTCTTGGGGATCCACATCTCTGAGAATCTGTCCTGGTCAACTAACACCTCCAGCCTGGTCAAGAAGGCCCATCAGGGCCTCTTTTTCTTTAGGATACTGAAGAAGAATCAACTTCCACCGCTGTGTGATAGAGAGCATCCTGACCAACTGTGTCACAGTCTGGTGTGGGAACTGCTCTGCTGCTGACCGCAAGGCACTGCAGCGCCCAACACATCACAGGGATTCCACTTCCTGGCATTGAGGATGTCCGCAAGAAGAGATGTCTACGCCGAGTATGCATCATTCTCGGACTCCTCTCATACTGCCAATAAACTCTTCCAGCTCCTCCTCCCCTCCAGGAGGCGCTACAGGAGCCTTCAGACTAAAACCAGCAGGTTTAGGAACAGCTTCTTCCCCACAGCTGTCACCCTACTGAACTCAGTCCCCGCTGAGCCTTTCCATCCACACTCACCTAACCCTTCTACACTCCTCCTCCCAGTGACCATGATCCTTTCATTATCAACATTCACCACGTTGGTTACTGCTGTAGTTTTAGGACACTGACATGGTGTAGTCTCTGTTATAGTGCCTACACTGTTATAGTCTGTTCAGAGAGCTACGCTTCCACTACTGTAGATGTTTTCATAGCACTCTGTAGATCTGTTTACCTCACAGTGCTTCATCTTTATATATGTATATTTGTTCATAGTATACCTGTATACCTGCCCGTCTGTATAGCAATACAGATCATCTGTGTATCGGTTACAATATTATTTTTCAGTTTCAATATTTTCTTCAGTTTCATTTTAAGCTGGCATAATTTTAACCCCACACATCCTAAAATTCAGTATTTGTTGATGAGATGATGAAGTGTTAATTCAACAAAGTTAGAATATTTTTCACATGATGTCGACTGAGAACCATGTTTATGTCTCTTTCTTGTTTCTGTAGAGGAGGAGCTTGCCAGGGTGCGGTCAGCCTTTGTCTGGAGGGTAACAACAGAAATCCTCACACAGCTGCTTGAGGCCCTCGTATGTGACACTGTCTTAAATGAGTTGGAGAAAGAATCGATACTGGAGAAGAACCTAGCCAGAGCAGACAAGGCACGCAGCTTGATCGACACAGTGAGGAAAAAAGGAGACAAAGCATGCAAGATAACAATCAAACATCTTCAGATCAAAGATCCTTCTCTTTCCTCTCAGCTGCGTTTGAACTCTGATCCATCTGCTCAACAAGGTGAGGTCATGCATCATATACCATGAATAAAAATGGTCACCTTGCAGTTTGTTGAGATGTGAAAGTGAAACCTCAGAATTCACTGTAAGAAAAAGGAGAGGGCAAGAACGTCATTCTACGACGAATGTTTGGATTTGTTACATGCCTGCAAATGTATTTTCTAAACTACATGGACATCATAAACGTGTGAAACTACTTAGATCTAATGTGAGCTGTATTTAATTAAACACAAGTGTTCTTTACTTTTAAAAACCATGCAAACTGATTGCCTTAAAGAAGAAAAGCATGAGTCATTTGACTTAAATGCCACATTTTTATATAATCAAGTTCAAGTTCAAATTTTATTCATCACCTGCAGTGTCAGGTTGCCCTGCAGTGGAATGAACCCGCCCCCCGACCATACACACACAACACAGACATCACATGGGGATACAAGTCAGAGAACGTTGCATTATAGAAAAAACACTGAAATCTACACTACAATGGGAAAGTACAAGGGGAAAAAAGAGACCTCTGCTCATGCTGGGCTATAGAGGACAGCATGAGAACAGGAAACAAAAAAACTCCTCTGCACAGAAAGCACATAAATGTCCACAGTACAACATTATAGAGCACGTGACCAACAACAAGGTTGGTTAGGGGATAAGGAGTAATCCCAGGCAACACAGCAGCCATCCTGCCACTGCGCCGACTCTCCAGCGTGGGCCCAGACCCGCCTCGTGTTCCCAGGAGGCAACAAGCATCGAAGGCATTGGAAGGGGAGGGGGGATGTGTGAGTGCTTATCAGTGTAAATGTATGTGTGTGCGTGTCCATAGTTCAGCTGAGACAGTGTCCTCCGCCCTATCAGGCTAAGTAAACAGTCTACCAGCCAACCCAGGTGGCCTTGCATGGAATGGGAAGGAACAGACTCAACACAGTCGTTATCAGGGAGTTTTTGTTCAGCTCAGGCCTTGAGCCCACAGCTGGCGCCGAAGGGGTAGCCGCATTATATGATTTGTGATTTTTCTTTTACAAACAACTCATGAGAATTTCAAGCTGTTTTTAACACTCCGACACCGACACTGGTCTCTCAATCTCCCGCTGGATAGCTGCGAGCCTCTCAATTATGTTATTTACCTTCAATTCTGTGGTCTTTTCAGGCTTTTGCTCACAGAGCAGATTCTGAGACTTCACGACCGCAGCCAACTGATCCGCGATGTAATCCAGCTTCCGCCCCAAGGTGTTGTTCCGAGTGGATTCTTCCTTGATGTAATCCAATATACACTCAGAGGTGTTATTCTGAGCCTTCACTGCAGCCGTTAGCGCCTCCAAGCTCTTAACCATGCTGCATTCACTGAGCCCTTTCTGAGAAGCCGCACCTCGTCCCATCCTTTCAATCCCAGCGGGCAGCCTTGTGGGGGTTTGAACAGCCGGTTCCGCTTTCTTAATTCTCCGATAAACCAGGGCCAAGCCAGCTCCGATCAGCAAGAACCCTGTTATCATGGTTCCGAATAGGTACATATCTTCAGCGTCCTCGATCGACAGTCCCGCCAGGCACACGATCCTCCATGTCTGCCACTCGTCCATCGTGTATCCGGCAGGGAAAGTCCCTCCAGGGCACTCGGGCTCTCCCGAGCCCAGACAACTCGTTGAGAAAAGGGTGTCAATAGCATTCAGAGACCAGTTGATCAAATCCATAATTCTCTTTTAGGTTTTTAGACACAGACTGTGAGAGAGTGTTCCAGGGAAGTGAAATACACATGAGACAAGACAAAGACACAAGAGGCTAAGCAGGGAAGATAAGGGGAAGGAGAAGAGGAGAAAAGTGCGACTGCCTTCGCCAAGAGCCAAACGAGAAGGAACATGTTTAGTGTGGCCAGAAAGGGTTTACATTATCTTTCGCCATTGTAATTTACGACAAGAATTAAATGTGAATTACTGAATCTCTCTCAGATGCTTATTTAAATAACATAGCAGTGTTGTTATTTTTGGTGACAAAGTTTGGAGAAGAGGCACAGAAAGCAGAAACCTGTTTAGCCTGCACATGTTGGCATCAGGTACATATGAAAAGCTGCAAAGCAATACAGATGTGTAGGTTCAAAACATTTAATGTGGCTGTTTTCAGGAATTACATTTAGGAATTCCTGTAGCCCCTTTTTTCTGGTTTTCTGGTAGAATAAGTATATTAAAAACTAAAACGTATGATAGGCTCAACAAAGGACAAAGTACGTCAGATAGCTCCTTCAGACCAGATTTGTATTTTTCCTTCTTTTTTCCTTTTTTTGATTCAGATGCTCTTCAGAAGTGTCAGCCTAAACTTAAGTCTAAGCTGAAGAAGAAGTTCCAGTGTGTGTTTGAGGGCATCGCTAAAGCAGGAAACCCAACCCTCCTGAATCAGATCTACACAGAGCTCTACATCACAGAGGGAGGGACTGCAGAGGTCAATGAGGAACATGAGGTCAGACAGATTGAAACAGCATCCAGGAAACCACACAGACCAGAAACAACCATCAGACAAGAAGACATCTTTAAAGACACACCTGGAAGAGATGAACCAATCAGATCAGTGCTGACAAAGGGAGTGGCTGGCATTGGGAAAACAGTCTTAACACAGAAATACAGCCGGGACTGGGCTGAAGACAAAGCCAACCAGGACATCCAGTTCATATTTCCATTCACTTTCAGAGAGCTGAATGTGCTGAGGAAGAAAAAGTTCAGCTTGGTGGGACTTGTTCATCACTTCTTTACTGAAACCAAAGAAGCAGGAATCTGCAGCTTTGAAGACTTCCAGGTTGTGTTCATCTTTGATGGTCTGGATGAGTGTCGACTTCCTCTGGACTTCCACAAAACTGTGACTGATGTTACGATGCCCACCACAGTTGATGTACTTCTCACAAGCCTGATCAGGGGGAATCTTCTTCCCTCTGCTCACGTCTGGATAACCACACGACCTGCAGCAGCAGACCAGATCCCCCCTGAGTATGTTCACAGGGTGACAGAGGTCAGGGGGTTCACTGACCCACAGAAGGAGGAGTACTTCAGGAAGAGATTCAGAGATGAGGAGCAGGCCAGCAGGATCATCTCCCACATCAAGACATCTCGAAGCCTCCACATCATGTGCCACATCCCAGTCTTCTGCTGGATCACTGCTACAGTTCTGAAGCGTGTCCTGAAAACCAGAGAGGGAGGACAACTGCCCAAGACCCTGACTGAAATGTACATCCACTTCCTGGTGGTTCAGGCCAAAGTGAAGAAGGTCAAGTATGATGGAGGACCTGCAACAGATCCACACTGGAGCCCAGAGAGCAAGAAGATGATTGAGTCTCTGGGAAAACTGGCTTTTGATCAGCTGCAGAAAGGAAACCTGATCTTCTATGAATCAGACCTGACAGAGTGTGGCATTGATATCAGAGCAGCCTCAGTGTACTCAGGAGTGTTCACACAGATCTTTAAAGAGGAAAGTGGACTGTACCAGGACAAGGTGTTCTGCTTCATCCATCTGAGTGTTCAGGAGTTTCTGGCTGCTCTTCATGTCCATCTGACCTTCATCAACTCTGGACTCAATCTGATGGAAGAACAACAGACAACCTCCTGGTGGTTTAAACCATCTCTCCACCAGAGTGCTGTGAACAAGGCCTTGCAGAGTCCAAATGGACACCTGGACTTGTTCCTCCGCTTCCTCCTGGGTCTTTCACTGCAGACCAATCAGGCTCTCCTACGAGGTCTGCTGACACAGACAGGAAGTAACTCACAGACCAATAAGAAAACAGTCCAGTACATCAAGGAGAAGCTCAGTAAGAATCTGTCTGCAGAGAAAAGCATCAATCTGTTCCACTGTCTAAATGAACTGAATGATCGTTCTCTAGTGGAGGAGATCCAACAGTCCCTGAGATCAGGAAGTCTCTCCACAGATAAACTGTCTTCTGCTCAGTGGTCAGCTCTGGTCTTCATCTTACTGTCATCAGAAGAAGATCTGGATGTGTTTGACCTGAAGAAATACTCTGCTTCAGAGGAGGCTCTTCGGAGGCTGCTGCCAGTGGTCAAAGCCTCCAACAAAGCTCTGTGAGTAAACTCATCGCTTCATTCTTAAAATCATGGGAAATAAATCAGAGGTGCTCAGTTCAACGAACACTGCCTTTTAAGAAAAATTAAAAATAGCACTTAGTCAAATATGATACTTTAAATATTTCTCTCCAGCAGGACATGTCAGCATTTCTGAAATATTTTTGTCTTCAACTCGAATCAAAGCACAATCCAGATCCAGCCTATAAGAACATGAGCTCTGATCCTTCAGCCCCTCTGACAGGTTTATTATCCTCAAGTTGTTCACTTGTCTCCAACAACCAGGAGTCTAGCTCTGTTTTTTAAAGCAAATACTTGAGCTTCCAGACTGCACCTACATCGTTTTCAGATGTTCTTATTTTAAGGTCTGGTTTGTGTCTCATCTTTATTGCAATCCCCCATGTCTCTCTGTTTTTCAAATATAAATCTGTTACCTCGGTGTGGCCAGAATAACATGGTGAACCCAAAATACAGACAAAGGTGAAGGAACTGAATATTACTAGACGTGAAGGCTTTATTTACACACAGGAACTTGACACTTGGAATTTTTTAACATGAACTGTGAACTATGGCGGAAGTCAAGCACTTGAAGCTGTGAGCATGAAGTGGGCTCTGTGGTAGGTTTCCGGAAATGGGTCTTGGTTGATGGTAATCTGAGTCACTGTAACAGAGGTAGAGCAGCATCAGAAAGATCACTGGTGGAGGTTACAGTAAGTGAACGAGGTTATCTTCAATGTCTTATTTGGGGTTTCTGTAGCTCAGGAGGTAAAGCTGGTCTGATCTGACCTACTGATCAGAAGGTTGGTGGTTCGATCCCTGGCTCCTCCAGTCTGCATGTCAAGTATCCTTGGGCAAGATACTAACCCCAACTTGCTCTCCGATGCATCCATCAGAGTATGAATGTGCGTGAATGTACTTAGAAAGCACTAAGTTCAGATAAAGTGTTTGTGAGAATGGGTGTGATTGGGTGGATGTGGCATGTTGTATAGAGCGCTTTGAGTACTCCGGGAGAGTAGAAAAACGCTATATAAGAATCAGTCCATTTACCATTTACTTGTCAGCAGTCGGAAAGCAACTTGGGGAAGGCAGGTGGTGAGGTCTGGGTGAGTACTTGTTAGCTTTGAATCCAGGCAAAGTGGTCCAGTAAGTCTAAGAGACGAAAGGCATTAATGTGGCTGTGAGTGAATCAAGAAGACCAGCATCCAGGAAAACGTGACTGAACTGCAAGGGTGAGTAGATGATCCGAGGATTAGGAGGTTAGCAGAGTTATTGGGAGTGCTGATGTTATATTCAGCCTAGTAGATTACTGTCAGGTGTGGACAATGGACAGGCTGACCAGGCTTCACCCAAAGGCAGAAACCAGAGTCTAGTGGGAAACCACCGCCGCTCACACAGACCATGACAGCAGCATGACCCCCCCCAAAGCATTCTCTTTCACTTGGCATCATTTACCTCTCCCTTCTCCAATTTCTGATGTGTCCACCTTTGCAATGATAACTGTGATCAGGGTGAACCAAAAAGGTGCCGTGGTGAACAGATACTTAAGTTTGGTGAATGCAGTTTCAGCTTTGGGGGACCAGATGCATGCTGAGACTTGAGTGGTGCAGCTACCTGACTATAGTTTAAAATGAACAGTCTATAAAAATTTGCTATTCCCAAAACCCATTGGAGATGCTTCTTGAATCTACAATGGGTACAAGGGGTAGGCCACTCTGTTAAAGCTTTCACATTTGCCAGATCCGTCTTCACCTGCCCCCGTGCCAAAATGTAACTGAAAAAAGTTATTGATGAGGAATGGAATTCACACTTTTTTGCTTTGACATAAGGTTTATTCTCCAGCAAACGTTGGAAAAATAGCATGGACATGAGACTGATGTTCCTCGCAGGTTTTGGGAAAAATGAGGATATCATCCAGATACACCAATACAAACCTGTCAAGGAATTCCCGGAGGACATCGTTAACTAATCTTGAAACATTGCGGGAGCATTAGTTAACCCAGGCGGCATGACCAAATACTCGTAGTCCCCCAATGGCATGTTTAAAACGGTCTTCCACTTGTCTCCCTGATTGATCTGGAAAAAGTGGTAAGCGTTGCGGAGGTGGGGTTTTGTAAACCCTGTGGCGCTGTGAAATGGCCTGAAAGCAGAGCTAATGAGGTAATAGGTACTTATTCTTGATGGTAATATCACTGAGGCCCCTGAAGTAAATGCATGGCCAGAGAGAGCCATCCTTTTTCCCCACAAAAAAGAAGTTCCAACTTGAGATGACAATCGTTGGATTATGCCTGCACCGAGGGATTCCTTAATGTACTTTTCCATAGCCGCACACTCAGGTCTAAGCAGGTTATACAGCCAGCTAGAAGGCCGGGTGGAGCCAGAGAGTAGTTCTATGGTGCTGTCCTGTGGTTTGTGAGGTGGCAGTGAAAGCGCTTTACTTTTGCTAAATACTTCCTGAAGATCATGACATTTGGTGGGGACAGAGGAGAGATCTAAAACAGTCTCAGTGTTGGTTGATGGTTCCACAGGTTCCGGTGGACGGGCAGAAACAAGGCAATTTGAATGACAGAACAGACTCTAACTGATTACCCTCTGACCTGACCAGTCTAAGTGGGGGTTATGTAATTCTAGCCAAGGAAACCCGAGTATGAGTGGTTTGTGAGGTGCATGAAAAGCAAAAAAGGTAAGTGTTTTCTTGTGATTGCCAGGGGTGACAGGCTCTGTGCGCTGAGTTATGTGAGGGGACACTCGGTTATTTAATGACTTAGTGGGAATGGGCGGATTAAGGGGGCATAGAGGGATGTTTAACTGTCTCGCTAACTCAGACTCCATGAGGTTCTAATTGAACAAGAGCCTGAAAGGTCTGGTTAACTAGAACAGAGAGTTGGAGTTGCAATCTGGGTTTTTATGTTTGTGTGAGTATCCTCCACCCTTATCCCTGAACTTTCCAGTGGGCAGACCCTGGTGTGGAATCGAAAACAGACAGGTTCATCACGAGAAGCAAGCTGATCTTTCATGGTTTGATTTAATGACTGAAAAACATACAGCGGACGGTGGTTAGCACTGTTGCCGCACAGCAAGAAGGTCCTGAGCAAAAGTCTTTACAAACTCAACCAGGAAATCATCATGCGAGCAGAAAGAAAGAGGATGAGCAGATAGGTAAGCAAGAGAAACCCGCCAGCGTCCCAGGTTTCCAGAGAAGGTTCAGGTTCTAGGTGCCTGAAATGGGATGTAATTCAATTCAATTCAATTTTATTTATATAGCGCCAAATCACAACAGTCACCTCAATGCGCTTTATATTGTACAGTAGATCGTACAGTAATAGATACAGAGAAAAACCCAACAATCATATGACCCCCTATGAGCAAACACTTTGGCGACAGTGGGAAGGAAAAACTCCCTTTTAACAGGAAGAAATTTTTGGTGTCAAAGTCAAAGCACAGATCCACCCAGTCTCTGTATTTCAGCTTATTTCCTTTATACACACATTTAACAGGAACAGTTTCAGACAGCTAGTGTTTACCTGACATTACCTGCGTACCTCACAGTTTGCAGGTAATGGGCATAATAATTACTGAACAGAGACATCCTGCTGTGAACTTTGTTGCTGTGGATCTAAAATGTAAAAATACATCTGAGAAGATTTCTAATCATGATTTTATGAGCCCCCAAAGTTTGATTCTGTTCATCTGGACGTAGCGCTCTCAGCGGGAGAAACATTTTGTCACTCATCAAGATGACTTCTTCAGGCTCAGCTGACTGCAGCTTTCCCCAATCTTATAAAGAGTACATCTGCATAATGACTCAAACCTAATGGTCAAGGAACTGACCTCCCAGCCTTATTGTTCCTTCAGTGGGCTGGTTTCAGTCATTATGCAAATGTACTTTTTATAGGGTTGGAAACCAGAAGTCAGCTGAGACTGACGAAGTCACCTGGATGAGTGACGAAATGTTTCTCCCACTGAAAGCGCTACGTCCAGATGAACAGAATCAACTTTTGGGATTTACTAACCTGGATGATTGAGCATGGATCAAGACGGGTTTTTATGAGGTATACAGTTTCTTATAATTTCTAAACCAGAAGGTTGAGGAGATGGAGCTCATGATAACTGGCTACTGCCCTTCAGCGTGCTTTATGAAATCATCCAATCAAAATAAAGTTGGCCTTTAGGGAGAGCTGGGCTTTAAAGGGGAATGAGCCAAAGCAGCTTTTAGACAGAAAATGAAATGAGAGTCCAGGATGTGATACATTATTTATAACTACATTTACAGTAATCACACATATTAGAATTAATAAAGTGACCAGCAGTACTGTAGTAACTGTAATACTGCAGTACTCACAGGCCTGTGCCAGCAGACACTGAACTACTGTCACTAAATCAACCTGCTCTTCACTGGTTTCCATTTACATACATTGGAATAATTGTGTTTAATTTGAAATATTTTTCTTCTGTTACACTTAAATTCTTGAACATTTTTTTATTTAATTGTGCATTGTAGTGTACTCATTTGTACACATTTGATTACTTAGATTCAACATATAAAGAGATTTTATTTGATAATAAATATTATTGTTTTGTTGTTCTTGTTATTTTTTTCAGGCTGAGCAGCTGTAACCTGTCAGAGAAAGGCTGTAGATATTTGTTGTCAGTGGTCAGCTCCCAGTCCTGTAGTCTGAGAGAGCTGGACCTGAGTACCAAGAGCCTGAAGGCTTCAGCAGTAAAGCTTCTGTCTGCTGCAGTGGAGAGTCCACATGCCAAACTGAATATTCTGAGGTCTGACCGATTTGTATTCTTTTTTCTTTTGTTTGTTTGTTTTGTTTTGTTTTTAACTGAGAAAATAAATCCAGCAATTTAAACAGTAGAGGTAAACTTGATCAATTTACTGTTGTTTCGTACCACATCTGCTCAGCATAAAACAACAAGGATTCTTAAAATATAAGATTAGTTATTGCACCCTGATTACACTTTAACATCAGTCTTTGTTCATGTTTTCATTTTCAGACTCAACGTCTGTGAACTTCTAGCGGAAAACTGTGAAGCTGTGTCCTCAATGCTCAGCTCTCAGTCCTCTACTCTGACAGAGCTGGACCTGAGTATCAAAAATGTGCAGGATTCAGGAGTGAAGATTCTGTCTGCTGGACTACAAAGTTTAAAGTGTAAACTAAATACTCTGAGGTCAGATCAATTGACATTTTGTTTTTTTTAAATGAACCAATTAAACATTTTATTCAAGGCTTCCGGTTCCGGCGCTCGTGGGGATGGACACCTAGTACGAGAGCTCTCGACTGAAACTTATTAAAACTGCCCCAAGTAAATTAATACACTATCTAAGTGCACATAAAGAGGAAAAAGGGGTTTAAATGATGTCCAGAAAGAACAAAATAGCTAAGAAGTTAACGTTTGAAAACGTGGAAGATGGCAATGTGCAGCTAACAGAAGGGGCTAACGTTAGCCCCTATAGGGCTAGCCGAGGCCACTCTCCCACTCCTAGCCGCGAGGATTCTGGGACAGAAGATGAGGTTGACCCAGCAAGTTTGACGCTGATACTGAAAGAACTGAGAGGCGTTGGGAAAGAGGTGAAAGAATTTCGAAAAGACACGAAAGCGCAACTGGTGGAAATAAGGGGTGAGTTGGATAAAGCCAATGCGCGGCTTAATGATGTGGAAACCAGGGTTGCAGAACACAAAGATAAGCTCCAGAACACAGACGAGATTTTGTCTGAGATACTAACAATGCAATTCAATGTTATTTATATAGCGCCAAATCACAACAAAAGTCACCTCAAGGCACTTCATAAATACAGAGAAAAACCCAACAATCACATGACCCCCTATGAACAAGCACTTTGGCGACAGTGGGAAGGAAAAACTCCCTTTTAACAGGAAGAAACCTCCGGCAGAACCAGGCTCAGGGAGGGGCGGGGCCATCTGCTGTGATTGGTTGGGGTGAGAGAAGGGAGACAGGATAAAGACATGCTGTGGAAGAGAGACAGAGGTTAATAACAGATATGATTCGATGCAGAGAGGTCTGTTAACACATAGTGAGTGAGAAAGGTGACTGGAAAGGAAAAACTCAATGCATCATGGGAATCCCCGGCAGCCTACGTCTATTGCAGCATAACTAAGGGAGGATTCAGGGTCACCTGGCCCAGCCCTAACTATATGCTTTATCAAAAAGGAAAGTTTGAAGCTGATCTTCAAAGTAGAGAGGGCGTCTGTCTCCTGAACTCAAACTGGGAGCTGCTTCCACACCCAGTCCAACATAGCCAGGCTTTCTTTGCTGCTTTGACAAAACCTCAAATCCCAGTCAGAGATGATGAGCATCATCACAGTGATGATCATTTCTCTGTAACCCAGGCTTTCTGCTTCAGGATCTGTGCACGCTCACAGAACAAGGAGACCTTTAAACATCATTTCACTAAATGGATGGATTGAGCTCAGCCTACAGATGAACTGGTGCCAGAGATCATAAAGAACATCAAACAGTCAAATTCAACACTTTTAATGGAAATATGAGATTAATCTTAAAAGTAGAGATAGAGTAGAGATAGTGTCTGTCTCCTGAATCCAAACTGGAAGCTGGTTCCACAGAAGAGGGGCCTGAAAACTGAAGGCTCTGCCTCCCATTCTACTTTCAAATACTCTAGGAACAACAAGTAGGCCTGCAGAGCGAGAGCGGAGTGCTCTAATAGGGTGATATGGTACTACAAGGTCATTAAGATAAGATGGGGCCTGATTATTTAAGATCGTGTATGTGAGGAGCAGGATTTTGAATTCAATTCTGGATTTAACAGGAAGCCAATGAAGGGAAGCCAATACAGGAGAAATCTGCTCTCTCTTTCTAGTCCCTGTCAGGACTCTTGCTGCAGCATTTTGGATTAACTGAAGGCTTTTCAGGGAGTTTTTTGGACATCCTGATAATAACGAATTACAATAGTCCAGCCTGGAAGTAATAAATGCATGAACTAGTTTTTCAGTGTCACTCTGAGACAGGATATTTCTAACTTTAGAGATGTTGCGCAAATGGAAGAAAGCATGCAGGAAAAGTTTCAAACAAAACTAACATCACTGGAGGCTTACTCGAGGAGGGAGTCGCTCAGACTGTACAGGGTGCCGGAGGGAGAAGAATCGGGAGCTCCATCTATGGCCCACTTTGTGGAGAAGCTACTCCGGGAGAATCTCGCCATCCCACCATCAACACCGTTACAAATTCAGAGAGCACACAGAGCGTTATCGTTACTCCCTCCGGACGGCTCCCAACCCAGATCGATCCTGGTAAAATTCCTGTGCTTCACGGTTAAAGAAGAAGTGCTGAGGCTCGCTTGGCAAAAGAAAGGTTTTATGCTGAATTCCAGCAAGATCAACCTCGACCACGATTACCCCCCTGAGATCATGGCTATGAGGAAGGAGTATGCAGAGGCACGAAAGGTCCTAAAAGAGAAGAATGTACGGTTTAGGACCCTCTACTCAGCGCGCCTTAAGGTTTTTTTCGAAGAAGGAGTGAAAACCTACAACACGGTGGAGGAGGCAACGGCTGACCTGGCGAGTCGGGGCCTGTCGGTAAAGGTGATTACACCACCGGCAACCCCCAGAGAAAAACTACAAAGATGCCCGCTGTGGCGGGGAGTTGGTGGTCGGCGTCCGCGTCAGATCCGAGGAGCTGCGGGATATAGAGAGAAGCTGCAAGTATACAGACGTGAAGAGAACGAATTTAATGTTATGCATTAGCTATGGACAACATGGTGAAATATGGTTACTGTCGAGCTAAAATGGGTGGGGCTTCTCGTGCTGTGAGTGACGTCGCAGTGGAAAGCCCCCTAACTCAGGGAGTAATAAGGGGTTTCCCTTCAAGTTGTGAGGGTGTCAGTGGAAGTGCTCCACTGTCAGAAGCCAGCTTAGGAGCTTTCAAGCTCCAGTTATGTTCAAATGTTTTCAGTTCATTACTAACTTTTTTCACTTGTTACTGTTTTAAGAGGGGGTTGCCTGCTGCTATTGAGTTTATGCGCTGTGGTAACTTAATATATCTTTATGGGAAGTGAGTCAGTGAAAGTAATCTCTTTTAATGTTAACGGGGTTCTGAACGTGATTAAGATGAATAAGATACTGTCCAAACTAAGGAAGGAGAAGGCCCAGATTGCATTACTTCAGGAGACACACATGAACCAAGTAGATCACTTGAGATTGAAAAGAAAGGGTTTTAAATATGTATTCTCCTCTTCCGTTAAGTCCAAACACAAGAGGGGTGTGGCTACACTTATCTCTGGTACTCTTAACTATGAACATATCTAAGAACTCTGTGACGAGGAAGGCAGATTGGTTAGAATAACAGAATGGATAGAGGGGTCTGAAATCACAATTTTAAATGTTTATGCTCCCCCCGGGAGCGATTGGCTATTCTATAGGAATATGTTTGATTTATTGGTGGATTCTCAGGGGATAGTTGTCTGTGGAGGGGATTTTAACTTTAGACTTGACCCTAAACTAGACTCCTCCTCCCCGACCAACCAGGTAACAGCACTTACTAGAAAAGTCAATTCCTATATGCTAGAGATGGGGATAATAGATGTATGGAGGGACCGCTACGCATCTACCAGAAATTTCACTCATTACTCTGGTTCCTTTAAAGTGTATGCAAGGCTGGACTACTTTTTTATGTTTAAAGTTGATAGGTTTAGGGTCAAAGACTGTGACATATTAACAAGAGATCTATCTGACCACAGTCCTATCTCTCTATCTTTGCAGGTGGCTAGGAAAAAATGTACCACACTGTGGAAATTGTTATCGCACCTTAATGATCCTGCCATAGTTTCCAAATGAAAGGTAGACATTAAAGAATTTCTAGATGTTAATGACACAGGAGAGGTATCTCCAACTAGTCTTTGGGATATGCTCAAAGCGGTAATGAGAGGTAAATTAATTTCTATCGCCTCCCACTTAAAGAGAATCAAAGGGCAAAAATTAGCAGAACTACAGGCAAATTTAAAGTTGAAAGAATAGGAAGACATAAACACCGCAAATCCTACTCTGAAGCAGGATATCAGGAAAATACAGGATGAAATTAATGATATTTACACCCAGGAGGCCCAAAATAACTTAATTTTTTTGAGGCAAAAATACTATGAGACAGGAGGGAAATCTGCAAAATATCTGGCACATAAATAACGCAAACAACTAGAGGAAAGTACGATATACCAAATCAAGGACCCCAAGACTAATATTCTGGAATCAAAATTAGAAGACATTCAGAAATGTTTTGAGACCTTCTTTAGGGAGCTGTGCTCACAGCCCAATGCTACGGAGGAGAATTGTACTGATGCCTTTCTTAGCTCTCTAGAATTACCTTCACTCCCGTCTCTCAAAAATGAGCTTCTAACACATCCCATTTTAGTGGAAGAAATTAATGCAGCTCTTTCCAGATTAAAACCAGGTAAGGTAGTTGGGCCGGACGGGTTCAGTTCTCAGTGGTATCGCACCCTGAGGGCAGATCTAGTCCCCACATTGCTGAAGTCATTTAACTACATCCTACAGGAGGGAGAAATCCCACCCTCCTGGAGGGAGGCAACTATTTCAATTATCCCAAAAGAGGGGAAAGATAAACGAGAATGTGGAAACTATCGACCAATCAGTGTCCTTAACTTGGATGACAAACTATTTACTTCTATTCTTGCTCGTAGACTGGAGAAGTTTTTACCTGACCTCATCGATTTAGATCAGACTGGTTTCATTCACTATAGACAAACAACTGACAACATTAGGAGAATATTACACATCTCTGCTCAAATACAAAAGAACAAAACTCAATCAATGATAGGAAGCTTGGACACTGAGAAAGCCTTCGACTCGGTCAGATGGGTATTTCTGTATAAGGTTCTGGGGAAGTTTGGCTTTCACGACAAGTTTATTAGAGTAATCCAAGGTCTGTTTGCTCGACCCTCAGCCCGTATTAAGGTGAATGGTGATCTCTCCAAGCCCTTTGCTCTGGAACGTGGCTGTAGGCAGGGTTGTGCAATCTCGCCACTTCTCTGATTTATTCATAGAAACATTTGGCCAAACGATTAGACAAAATCATAACATTAGGGGTGTTGCATTGTCAGGAGTTGAACATAAAGTGGTAATGTTCGCCGATGATGTACTGGTCTGCCTGGAGGAGCCAGAGAGGTCTTTTAGTGAGTTGATGTCTACTTTAAGTGATTTGGGGAAGTTATCTGGTTATAAGGTCAATATTTCAAAAACACAGGTGATGACTTTAAATTATACAGCTTCTGTAGCTTTACGTAGGGATAACGAGAAAAATAAGTACCTGGGAATATATTTGACTGCGGACCTCTCGGGGCTCTTTCAGGCAAACTACGAGCCAATATCTGCAAGTATAAAGGCTGATCTGCACAGATGGAATCTGGTCCCCTTCATGAGTCTCAGCTCCCAGGTAACTTTTAAAGCATGGATATCCTGTGGCCTTACAACATTCCTCTCTCTTACTCATAGAAATATTGTGCTCAGATTTGAGACCTTACAGGACAACCTGACAAAATACAACTTTCATAGATACTTACAGCTGAGATCATATATTGATCATGAATGCCAACTTCAATGATGCTGAGTCGCATTTTTTCCTCATCCTGAAAAATGCCACAACCATGACCCCTACTAAATCTATTTCTAAACTATACAAAGCCCTCTCTAGTGCCAGCAAGGATAACACTTTATACACTAAGGATAAATGGGAAAGGGAATCAGGGATTGCTATTTCTGTGGGGGAGTGGGAAAATGTTTTGTACTGCCAGTGGTCCATGTACAGTTCTATGAGCTGGAAGGAACATGGCTGGAAGAATATTATTAGGTACTTCAAGACTCCATATCAGGAGAGGTACAAAGGGGCTTATATGCAATGCTGGAGACAATGCAGCTCGACTGTTACTAACCATTTTCATGTCTTTTGGGACTGTCCCAAGTTAAAAAACGTTCAGGTCTCCTTAAGTGCAGTCTTTAACGTTCAAATATCTTTAGATTTTAAGGTTTTATACATGGGTTTGGTCCCCTTTCTGGAATGTAGGAGTGAGATTAAGTTGGTGCAATTACTCTTGGTGGCAAGTAAAAAAACAATTACTAGAAGATGGTTAAGCCCAGCCCAGCCTACCCTAGACGACTGGTTTGGGATCATTTTAGAGATATTTAGGATGGAAAAACTTACATATCTGTTAAGAAATCAAAAAGCCAAAATCTACCAAAGTTGGAACAATTGGATCCAATTCATTACCCCCACGAGGGCTGACTTCACTTGATCTCACTATTACTTGGTTGTTTTTTGTTTGTTTGTTTTTTACATTTACTTCTATTACTATTGCTTGTTTATTTACTTATTTGTTCACAATGATTGCAGCATGGGCACCCCTCCCAGTTTGTGTTTATAGTTCCATGTAATGTGTTCTATATATCTCCTTTGGGAGAGCATGCGAGCAACTGTCCTAGTAATAGCTAGTGGAGGTTAATATGCACCCACTGATCACTTTGTTTACTGATCACTTGTCCAATCCAAATAAAGATATAATTTAAAAAAAACATTTTATTCAAGTTCATCCATATGATGTTGTATCTTAGTATGTTTCATCAAAAATAAAAAGATGGCATGTAATATAATAACAAACTTTACATAAGTATTATAGATTATCTTTTGTTTTTCAGACTGGGTGGCTGTAACCTGTCAGAGAGAAGCTGTGAAGCTCTGTGCTCAGTCCTCAGCTCCCAGTCCTCCAGTCTGAGAGAGCTGGACCTGAGTAACTCTGACCTGCAGGATTCAGGAGTGAAGCTTCTGTCTGCTGGACTAAAGAGTTCACAGTGTGCAGTGGAAACTCTCAGGTCAGGATTCAAACGTTAACACATATGATCATTTAAAATGTGAATTATATTATTGATTGACTTATCTATAGAGCTTTTAGCTAAACTTATATTTATATTTGAGTGGATTATTAGACTGAATTACTGTGTAAAATTTGTCACAGTCATACGATTTTGTTTATTTTTTATTTTTAATTCATGTACTGGCCATTTTACATAAATTTGGCTAATCTTCTACAATATATACATTTGATTTCGTTAGGAACAAAATGTTCAAATTACATATTTTGCTGGATATTGGGTATTAATGAAATTATTATGTCTTTAATGACACCACATTTCCATATGTAGGAGGTTACTGGTGGTATTGCTTCAGTGTTTGAGTTTTCCTTGCAAAGAAACATCTGGAATTTAACAATACATATTTTAAAGCTGTTTTCTCCAAAGGGATTTGTATTAGTGATGGTAAATTTGATTCTTTTTACCGAATCGAGTTTAAATGAGTCACTCACCAAAATGAATCGGGTTTTTTTTAAATCATTTGAGTCTCTGAGTCAGTTGCCCAGAGAGTGCCAAAAATGTACTTTTTCTCTCAAACTTAATTTGTTTTTATTTTCATGTAAATCCTACTGCTACGATGAGTGACTGAAAAATAAAAACAACTATTTTATAGAGCAAAAAAGAATAAGATTTCTAAATTGGACATTTATTTTTGTTTATGTTATTAGTATTTCCTCAAATGTGTTAAATATATATTTTCTCATCTAAATAATTTAGTCAAATAGTGATTTTCAGATTATTTTACTTACATTACTGCAGCAGATTGCGAGTCAGACACTGTTTTTTTTTAATAGTGGTGGAAATGAGTTCATATATTTTCCTTTAGTCTGCTTATCATCTTTGCACAAAAACAAAGTGTAGACTGAATGTTATGTTGCATCAGTCAGACTATCAGGCTTCATCTCAGATGAAGGAGTGACTCTTCCGTGGTAACAAACTGTGAGTTTCAGCAGCTGAGAGGCAGGAGGGAAGGGTGAGTGAGTGGTCTTGATGCATTCTCAGTCTAGACTAGACTAGAAAGAGGGGCGCTGCTCTTGTGGCGAGCAGCAGGTTGTCTCTCTCTGTCAGTGTTTTAACTTATTTTATTTCATTCTTTTATTCCTTTATATATATATTTTTTTGCCTGAGGAAATTCTATAGCATCGGCTTGTGTTTTGTGGAACTTCTTTTAACGAAGATGGGTTTTTTATTTCGCGTGATTTTATTGGCAATCCTGACGGTCGTTTGGAGTCATTCCTTTACCATCAATAATCCTGGCTAATGTGCAGTCTCTGAGGAGTAAATTGGATGAACTGCATTTGAATGTCGCACACTTGCGTGGCTACAGGGATACATGTCTAATGGCATTCACAGAGACTTGGCTCAAGGACTCTGACCCTGATTGTTCTCTGGAACTAAATGGCTTCGGGTTTCCCATACGTTTGGATCGAGACCCCGGAGCTACCCAGAAATCTCAAGGAGGAGTGTGTTTGTATATAAATCAGAAATGGTGTAAAAATGTGACCGTTCGTAGACAAGTGTGTCTGCCTGACATTGAGCTCCTCTCTGTGTCTTTGAGGCCGTTTTATCTGCCGAGGGAATTCCCACAGATCAACGTCACCATTGTTTACATCCACCCTAAAGCGAATCCTAAGAATGCGACTGACACCATCGCCACTTTTTTCCTAATAACAAACCATGGTCTTCAAAAGGTCTTATGAGGCTGATTCATGAAAGGAAAAAAGCTTTTATTGAAGGGAATATCTTGAAAGTTAGAGAAATTAGGAAGGAGATCAGATCAGAAATTAAAAAAGCCAAAGTAAAATACAAGGATAAGGTAGAGGCGGAGATGGGTAGCAATAACTTAAGGGTGGCCTGGGCAGGCATGAAACACATGACTGGTCACTGTTACAGTGACTGTAATAAGATAAGTCTTCCTGGTTTTAGTTCAGACTCTCAGTTAGCAAGTAGAGAAGCTTATAGACCCTCTACAATTTGCATACAGGCCTCGTAGACGTGTTGATGATGCAGTGGTCACCAGTGTTGGTCAAGTTACTTGAAAAAAGTAATCAGTAATTAATTACTGATTACTCCCCCCAAAAAGTAATCCCGTTACTTTACTGATTACTTATTTTCAAAAGTAATTAATTACTTAGTTACTTAGTTACTTAGTTACTTTTTAAAAACACGATTTACAACCTGAAGAGGTGATAAAGCGATAGATCTTTCAGCCCAATTCTACTTTTTCTACATAATCCATCATACAAAATGTAATCAAATGGAAAAGTCTCTTTTTTTAACTTGTTTTATCAGTTTTATCAGTTTTAATCTTTTAACTTTATGCATCAAGCAAAACATTTAATTATGCAACATTCTCTGACTTGAATAAATTAGTTTAACATTTAAACCTATTTTCTACACATTCCAGCACATAAAATAAAATATTTTTTGTATTTTCACTCACTCTTTCAAACAGATGCAAGTAAAACACAGCAGAAAATAAATAAAGTCAAAGACTCAGCGGTCCTTTTGCTCTATTTTCACCTGTAAAGCAGGAGCAGGGTAGGCGGAGGGTTACCCTGGTGTAGGTGTGCTGCGGTCAGTTGAAGAATCTGCGCGAGTGTCTCTGTGAGTTTCCCATCACGTCGTAGCTACTCGGTGCTTGTTGGAAGTTTAGGGGTTTTTTTCGCTGTAAAAAGAAGTTTTCTTCCCACGCACGATGGACGCTAATGTTTTTGTCACTTTTTATGGAATCAAACTCAAAGTAAGGTCAGTACTTCCACGCTTTAAACGCTGCACGCTCATACTCTCTCCCGCACTCGATATATTATCCATTGTTGATCTGCACACAGCTGCTGTCACCAACGTCGCACTTGCTTACGTCACTGTCATGAGACATTCTCGCAAAAAAAATCACGGTTTTAGTAACGCAGTAACGCAGCGTTCCTACGGGAAAGTAACGGTAATCTAATTACCGATTTTGCAATAGTAATCCCTTACTTTACTCGTTACTTGAAAAAAGTAATCAGATTACAGTAACGCGTTACAAGTAACGCGTTACTGCCCATCTCTGGTGGTCACTCTGTTGAACTTCCTTTATCGCCATCTTGATGGCGCCAAAGCTCATGCTCAGCTCTTATTTATTGATTTTTCTTCAGCTTTTAATACTATCCAGCCACATCTTTTAGCTGATAAACTTCTTAACCAATTTAAACTTGATTTTAATCTCGTTGGTTGGGTTTTAGACTTTTTAACTGACAGATCTCAGTGTGTGAGAGTGAACAGCTGTTTTTCCAAACAGCTGAACTCTTCCACTGGCTCACCGCAAGGTTGTTGTCTCTCTCCTCTACTGTATATTTTGTACACTAATGACTGTCGCAGTACACAGGCCAACAGGCATTTCATTAAATACGCAGATGACACAGTCATTGTAAGCCTCCTTCATGGTGAAGAGGATTCCCATGGGCCTGTTGTGGATGAGTTTGTTTCGTGGTGTGATCAGTCCTTCTTAATGATCAGCACCTTGAAAACCAAGGACATGGTTATTGACTTCAGGGAGACATCCCCTCATCCTGCGCTAACAGTGGTAAATGTGCAGCCATTGAACTGGTGGACAGTTATAAGTATTTGGGGGTTGTTCTTGATAAAGCTCTGTGCTTTGAGTCACATCTTGCTGCTACAGTGAAAAAGGTTCAACAAAGACTTTTTAAGGAGGTTGAGAGGTTTCAATGTTTCATCTGCAATGATGACTCGTTTTTTATAAAAGTTTTATTGAATCTGTTTTAACTTTCTGTATCATTGCTTGGTACGGTAATATGTCTCTGAATAATAAGACCAGACTTAACAACCTGGTTAAAGTGGCTGGTAAGATTTCAGGGAGGTCTCAGGTCCAGCTTGTGGACTTTTATAACAGGCATGTGCTGAGGAAGGCGACCTCTGTCATGTTGTGTTCAGATCATCCTCTCTTTAATGATTTTCAACTGCTTCCATCAGGTCGTCGTTATAAAGTGCCTGCAGTGAAGACAAAGAGACATAGATTGTCTTTTGTACCTACTGCTATTATCATAGTTAATAACACTGAACCATAAGTGTTGTTGCCATTGCACATTGTACTTTTTTGATGAAAAATCTAGGTTGTTTTCTCAGGCTTATATTATATTATATTATTTTGGAGTGTGTATGTGATGTGTTGGTTGCCTGTTTGTTTGTTTGTACGGACATCTACAACTATATGTAAAAATACAAAACAAAACAATTTTCAATTTGTTCTAGTTTATTGCACTTTTTGCTGTATATGTATATATGTATATGTAGTTACTATGGACCGAATGCATACATATTATTAAAATTTGGGCTATAACGGTTGTATTGATGTATAGCAACTTGAACTGCTCCCCAAAATGGCACTACAGCAGTGGTTCCCAAACTTTTTTTGCTGGGCCCCCCTTTGTTTTACACGAAAAACGTTCGCCTCCCCCCCGGCGCGTGAACAGCACGCACACGCACTAACACATCCTCCAACCACACACGCCCATATTTTGCTCCATTGCGGTTTATTTCACACCTCAAACATTTAGTAAACAATTAAGCAAATACAAGTAATCTGCAATAAATTACAGGTAGTAAGAAAATAAACTACTAAATCTTTTACGCTACGTCCGCACCTACACTGGTATTTTTGAAAACGCAGCTGTTTCATCCAAACAGTGTTTCAAATCACCAAAAACTGAGATTTTTTTAAAACTCCTTTTTTGCGGACGAGGAATACAGAGTTCATCTGGCAACGTCAAAGGTTGCGCCTTTTTTCACGTCACGTTATTGTTTATGTGAGATGAATTGCAGAATGGCAGACAGAGACAAAATACTGTTAATCTGAGTATCTGCAGGTTTCACACGCAGTTACTGTCCCTCCATTTACAAAGGCGTCACGGGTAGTTGTTTTTTCTTCTTCTGTAATACTAATCAACATTGCTGTCAATACATTTTCAAAAAATGCCTCTCTGTGCAAAATGGGTTCAAAAACATAAACAGCTGTGGGATCCTGTTTGTCTGTGATTTGAATCGAGGGAACAAATCGTGGCAGGATCAGCCTGATGTTATTTGTATCTCACTGTAACTTTACTCTATAAAGAGCAAACATCTCCAAAATGTCAGGAGTAGTTAGTCACTACAACAAGTGTTTGTGAACTAAAAATTAAGAATGTGGGATCCTGTTTGTCCATGATTGGAAGAGCCCAGCGCTGCTCCCGACGCAGGGACCTACCTCAGCACCTGTGCAGGTGAAGCCAAAGGGCAGATTTGCTTCACCATATTTTCTAGTCTTTGGCTTAGAATGAAGTTGGTTTGGAAACATATTCAGCGATGCTTCATCTCCTGCTTTGCGTTTCTGTGGGCGCCGTGCTAGCACTGTTCAAGCGTCTTAAAGGGTTTAACATCAAAGATTCAGTGGAGAGCTACTGTAACAGCTGAACAGAAAAACTCTTCCTCCCCTGGTGTGCTACTCTTCACAACCCGCAGGACTTTCACCCTCAAGAGATGGAAAAGGGGAACGAGGGCCGACGTCCAGGTGAAACTGAGAAGCTACCAGAGGCTAGCTTCTTGGCTGTGGGGAGAATCCTGGTGCCTGCGTCCACTTCCTCTCCTGACATTTAGTTAATATGTTACGCCGGTGACTGGGACCCGGGCTCTGTGGCTCAGAAGCAGTTTTTCTCACGGTGTGTCCGTCAAACGTTCACTGTTTTTATTGATAACAGCTATGTCTGCTCATCGATCATTGCTTCCCCCAGCTCTGGAGTCGTTGCCCTGCCCAGCAGGTCCACAGGTCTGCATTGTCTTTCAAGTGCCGCTGCAGTCAGCTGTTGATTTTGCAGATCGACCGTCATCAACTCGGTTGGCCCCGCTTAACGTTCGCTCCATAACAAACAAATCATTTATTCTAAGCGATCTCTTTATTAAAGAGTCTCTAGATTTCATGTGTCTGACTGAGACGTGGCAGCAAAATAAGAATTATGTCCAATGTTCCCTCTAATGTTTCATGTGTCTGAGCGAACACACAAACTCCCTGAGCGGTCCCTTGGATCACTGGATCACGTTGTCATTAACGTGGCTTCACTCTACATCAACCAAAACACCGGTGTCGGCACATGAGGACGCTGTCATAGCCCGTCAGCGACGTTGATTAGCTGCGTATATACGAATGTGAATCATTGGCTGGACTATGGGATAAGGCGGCATCGTTCTAAATACTGGAGCAGCCAGTCACTGACTAACACTGCAAAGCAGAATTGTTAACGTATTTATTTTAATTTCAATTCAGGTTAGTATTTAGTATTTATTTATTTATTGTCATTGTCAAGAACAATGAAATTGCGTTTGGGGCTTCCATACAACCCCAAAAAAAAGAAGAAAATAATAAATACCCCTTAAAACCCAAGTGTACATATTTAACCCAGTGTGACTCCAATGCAATAAGACAATCCTTAGCAACAACATGAGAACATGACAAGTAATGTTCGTAGAAAATCAGACAAAGACCTGAGAAACATGACAAAGTACAACAATGCAACCCATTCAATATTATTGTACTGTGAGATATGATATCAGATATGATAGTTATCTATTTAAGAAGGAGGGGGGCAGGAGGGGGAAGAGAATAAAGATATGATGCACCAATGCAGACCAGTTCATTGCTATTAAGAAGTTGGATATGGTTATTGTCCGTGAGAGGGGGGCAGAGAGTTCAGGAGCCTCACAGCCTGTTAGATATCTTTTTGTGCGCAATGCAGATACTCTGTGTGCAGAGAGCGTGTCAGCGGATTGCGCCCGTGCGCAGCTTAGAGGGAACATTGATTATGTCCACTTGAATGAAATCTGCCCGGCTGGCTGCTCCGTCATCTGAACTCCGCGTCTTTTAGGACGTGGTGGAGGACTCGCTGTTGTTTACCAGGACAGATTCACATGCAGTCTGATGACCTCGGACTCCTTTTCTGCATTTGAGTCACAGATGATGGTCAGTTCTCTAAAAACCAGTTATTGTATTTTATTCTACCTGATGGGGTCTTTCTAACTGAATTTAATGACCTTCTGACATCCATCATTTCATTGGAGAAGGTTGGGAGATTTGAGCCGTCATATTGATGAAGCATCCTGTAACACTGCTGCTGAGCTCATCACTGTCACTGAGTCTTTTAACTTTAGGCAGCATGTTTCTGGCCCCACACATACAAAGGGTCACACACTGGATCTTGTTTTCTCCCTGGGTTTAAATATACATGATGTATGTGTGGAGGATGTCCATGTGAGTGACCATAGCTGCATATTTTTTAACTTGTTATTTTACTTGGATCCTTCATCTCCTAAACTGATGATCCAAAGGCGGATTATAAACCAAGATGCTGCTGGAAGGTTCTCTGCCATGTTTGACCCTCGCATGGCTCGTAGTGACCTCGACTCACGTATTTTATCCTTTAATGATCAATGCAAGTTGTTGGAAAGCCCACTGATAACATGTTTACATGGCTAAAATGTTATGGCTCATTCATTGATAGTATTTTCGCCATAGAAATTGTTATGTCCTATATTGTTGAACCCACCATGTCTATGCTGATGCTCTTTGAACGCACCACATACGTACTCGAGGCCATGCAGTGGCTGCTAGTCTGTGTTCTCAGTATTTTTATGTGTCAGTTCCAGTTTTAGAGCTCTAAAGTGCAGCTATCGTGTTAGGAATATGTTAGGAATAGACAGGAACACTGAGCACACTGAGGTCAAATCTTTATTTAGGGCGACCGTGGCTCAGGGGGTTGGGAATCGCATCTGTAACCGGAAGGTCACCGGTTCGATCCCTGGGCTCTCTGTCCTGGTCGTTGTGTCCTTGGGCTTTACCCTACTTGCCTACTGGTGTTGGCCAGAGGGGCCGATGGCGCGATATGGCAGCCTCGCTTCTGTCAGTCTGCCCCAGGGCAGCTGTGGCTACAACCGTAGCTGCCTCCACCAGTGTATGAATGTGAGAGTGACTGAATAGTGGCATTGTAAAGCGCTTTGGGTGCCTTGAAAAGCGCTATATAAATCCAATCCATTATTATTATTATTATTATTTTACCACTCGCTGCATTCTTGATGTTCATGTTCTTCTCTTTCCCCTCACCCTGCAACCAGTCATGGTAGATGCTCCTCCTGGAGCCTGTTTTCACTGGGAGGATCTTTGTGTCAAAGGGAGTTCTTCTTCCCACCATCACCAAGTGCTGCTCACAGTGGAGGCGGTTACCTTACACTGTTAAACAGCTTCAGATGACTGTTGTTGTCTGTTGGGTATTGTCACTTATAAATAAAGTTACATTGAATGGATGTATGGATGGATAGATGTTATTGTGACAAAGAGAAAACGATTGTTGACAGATTGATTGTTGTTTTGTGTGTCTGCAGTCTGTCAGGCTGTCTGATCACAGAGGAAGGCTGTACTTCTCTGGCCTCAGCTCTGAGCTCCAACCCCTCCCATCTGAGACAGCTGGACCTGAGCTACAATCATCCAGGTCCCTCAGGACTGAAGCTGCTGTCGGCTGGACTGAAGGATCCAGGCTGGAGACTGGACACTCTCAGGTATGGAGAGAATGTCTGATAGAGGAGGAAGATCTGGAAACATATCCTGTGTCCTTCACTCACTTCCTGTTTGTTTCCTGCAGATGACACATGAACAATCACACATGCAGGAATATTTTCAGGGACAGACACACTAGTCTAGCTGGATAGTTCATGGATATTTATGTAGGGGTCTCCAAGGAGTCTGGTGGCAGGAACATTTAGGTCACAGGTGTACCTGAGATAGATACCAGTGTACCTAATAAAGTGTCAGCCATGTGTATGTTTCCCATGCTGTATGTCCACAGTGACAGAAGGATGAAACAAGGCTGTGAATCATTTCAGTCTGTGTTTGTGACAAAGAGGCAGACAGGAGCAGCTAACATTTGGAAATGGAAGCTTAAATAATGACAAACTCTACATTCACAGCTGAATTAATAATAAATTTGTTCTCAAGTGCACATTTAGCAGCTAATGCTATTACTGTTTTCCCTTGCTTTCTACAACTTGAGCAGCTATTGCTAAGTAGGCCACTTTGCTCTGCTAAGGATTTATGTGACCATGATGAAAACTCTGATAAGCTAATGCTGCTAAGCTAATACTGTTTATGGGCCCTGTTAGAATCAATATTTCATTCTCATTCTGTTGTTTGAGAACAATATTAACGTTTCACATCATTATAACACAAGAGAAAAGGGTATTAGCGTTAGCTACTAATGCTTATTCACCTCAAATTAGCTTTAGCTGCTAATGGTAGCCTACTTAGCAATAACTGCTCACTAATATAATGCTAATTCACATCAAATTAGCATTAGCTGCTCAAGTTGTTATAAGGAAAGAGAAAACGGTATTAGCATTAGCTGCTAATAATTGTTCACCCCTAATTAGAGTTAGCCCCTAATGGCAGCCTACTTAGCATTAACTCCTGACGTCGTTGTAATGCAGGGGAAAAGAGTTACCATTATCGGATAATGCTAATTCACATCAAATTAACATTAGTTAACAACGGTAGACTTCGTATCATTAGCTGCTGTCATTCTTACAAAGCAAACAGTATGAGCATTAGCTGTTAATGCTTTCTCATCTAACATTAGAATTGGCCACTAATGGCGTATTGTTAAAAAGTAAAAAAACACATTGTTAGCATAAGCGGATGATGCTAATTCACCTAAATTAGCATTAGCTAATGATGGCTACATACCTAGCATTAGCTACTGATATTGATATAAATCAAGAAAATATGGTATTAGCATTAGCTTTTAATGCTTTTTCATCTAAAATTAGAATTAGCCACTAATGGCGTGCTATTTAGCATTACCTCTTCACATCGCAGGGGAAAAGTTAAAATTAAATTTAAAAAAATGTTCAGATTAGCTACTCATATTGTTAAAAAGTAAGAAAAAACATTGTTAGCATAAGCGGATAATGCTAATTCACCTCAAATTAGTATTAGCTAATAACGGCAACCTACTTAGCATTAGCTGGTCACATTGTTATAATGCAAGAAAATATGGTATTAGCATTAGCTGCCAATTCCTAAATACCTAAAATTAGCATTACCTGTAATGGAAGTCTACTTAGCATTAACTCCTCACTAATGTAATGCTAATTCACATCAAATTAGCTTTAGCTTTAGTATTAGCTGCTAGCACCAGCCTACCCAGCACTAGCTGCTCACATTGTTAAAAGGGAAGAGAAAACGATATTAGCATTAGCTGGTAATAATTATTCACCCCTAATTAGAATTAGCTGCTAATGGCAGCATACTTAGCATTAACTCCTCACATCGTTATAATGCAAATGAGGCTAACTTACATTAAATTAGACTGCTGTTATTAGCTAATGCTATTTAGCAGTAGCTGCTCACATTGTTATAAAGCAAAGGAAAACGATATGAGCATTAGGTTCTAATGCGTATTTGCCTTTAATTAGACGTAGGTGCTAATGGCGACCTACTCAGCATTAGCAGCTCAGATGTTGTATTGCTAGGGAAAAGAGTGTTAGCATTAGCCGTTCACATTGTTATAAAGTTAAGGGAAATAGTGTTAGCATTAGCTACTCACATTGTTAAAAAGTAAGTGTTAGCATTAGTGCATAATGCTAATTCACATCCAATTAGCATTAGTTAATAACGGCAGCCTATTTAGCATTAGCAGATAATGTTGAATTTGGCCCACTGGAAAAGTTAAGAACTCAAGATTTAGGAGTGTTTCTCGATAGCTCTTTCTCATTTGAGAAACAAATAAATGTTGTTATTAAAACCAGCTGTAAGCTTTATATTGTTGATTGTCATTTCCCATATGGAAAAGATATATAAATCTTATAAAGTTTGTATCTGTCTTGTGTGAAACTTGTATGAAAAGCATACAAGAGTGAAAACAGATATAAGATCCCTTGAAAAATTATATAATGAAACTTGTATGTTTTCGATACTTACTAAAACAATATATGAAAGTAATGAGAAAGTGGCCACTTTCGTGAGTATGACTTTCATCATATAAGTTTTTAGTCTTTTCCATATGGGATATGCTTAAAAATATTTACTCATACATGCTTAGTTTTATAATCGATTGGATGATGATAGAGGTTTGATCCTTAGTAGTCTGTAAAGACTCTGTGTGGCTTCCAGAGTGCTCTGGCATGCACACACCACTTGGGGCCATGAGAGAGGTCGTACCCTCTCTTACTGATTTATGGTGTAGGACAGGGGTCTCAAACTCAATTTAGCTGGGGGCCGCTGCAGGCAGAGTCTGGGTGAGGCTGGGCCGCATTAGGTTTTCCACAAGAAAGGCATGGTTAAAAAATTCCAATCTTCTCAAATCTCTTTATTTTTATTTTTTAACACAAAATATGAAAAATAAATAAACAAATTAAGAATTAATAAGAAAATAAATCAATCTGTAATACATAAATGAAATAATAATAAGATATTTTTAGTCAGTGAACTTATGTGTTTTTTTCAGTCTTCTATAGCTGCTGTATTTAGATTGAAATGTCTGTATTAACAGTTCTATAACCTTCTTCTGAACATGAATGGAACACTGTAGAAAATGAACAGTGTCGGTGATGTCTGTGGTCTCATCAAGAGCGACTGAGTATACACTGAAACATTTGACTTTCTCACACAGTTGGTCATAAATGTCACTTGACAGGTCAGAAATGCGATCTGCTGCGGTGTTGGCAGAAAGGCTGATGTTGCTAAACTGACCTTTCTTTCCCGGACAGACTATATTTGCAGCCTGCAATATGCACTTTTAGACAAATCCACCTTCTGTGAATGGCTTCCCTGCTTTAGCAATCATCTCACTAACCACGTGGCTCCGACTGCTGCATTATTCTCTTTGGTTGCTTTCTTGGAGAAATCTTGCTGCCTCAGTAGATCTGTTTTAAGACTGGCAACCTGGTTCGCTCTCTCGTCTCCCTGGTATTTTGCATCCAGCTCAGCATGTCTAGTTGTGTAATGACGTTTCAAATTGTATTCCTTGTGCAGCGCAACTTTCTCTGTGCAAATAAGACAGGTCGGGGTGCCCCTGTGCTCAACAAAGAAATATTGCATTTCCCACTTTTCCTGAAATTGTCGGTGCTCATCACCAACCTTTCTCTTCACCGCAGGCTTTGAAAAAGACATGTTTGGGGCTATGTGACATTTATAATTCTACTTGGTGTCACTGTCGCATTGAAGTTTCAATCAAGCATTTAGCTGACGGACGGGGAACGTCTCAACGCGTAGAGAACGTCATTTCTGCTTCTTTTTCTTGCAACCGTAGCACGGCGATCGGCAGATAAAAAGCCGGTAGCAGTCTCCTTTGTTTTTACGCTCGATGTTCATGTCTTTCATGACGACACGAACACCGTGGCGTTTGCAGATGGTAGAAAGTGCAGGGATAGCGAGCGCAAAAAAGGCGACTGCTCACGGCGCCGGGCTGTTGTTATAGGAGAAAGAAGCGGAAATGACACCGTGACATATAACAAATAACATCAGCTGTTTCTGATGTTAGTTGTTTTGACTGCTTTTACATTATATTGAAATATATGTAATGTTCATGTTTGCTGCAATGCAAACGCAGTGATGCAAATAAAAACATCGAGCCACAAATTACGGTGCGACCCTATAATTAGTCCGGGTTACCGGGGACTGTTGTTGCCGATGAACAGGTGTCGCTATGTGACTGCAGACTAAATTGGGCTGCATTGAGTTCATGACTTTTCTTTTATCCCGCCGCCTACGCATCACTGTGAGAGTTAATATGAGATCTCTCTCTGTGGAAAAATAACTTTAAATCCCACTGACGTGTGTATAAATCTATATACGTGTAACGTCCCGCTGGGAAGCAACCATTGACTGTAGAAAACATGGAGGACGCAACTGCTCCCCAAAAATGAAGCCAAAGCATCTCTATCGCCCCCTGGTGTCTGGCTGCAGTATAGGTCATAAACCCCGCCTCCTCCATGTTAGCGGATGGGACTGGGGTCAGACTAAAATAAATTAATCCTCCTTAGATAATTTTTTTCCCAAAGATTCTTTCTTTTGTTTTCAATAGTTCTCATCACACTGATTTATGTCCGAGGGGTCTCGTCTCCCATAAATTTGATTCTAATTCCTACCGCGGTGATGTTAAATTGGGGTGAAATGTCATCATAGCAGCTTTGACTGACAGCTGCAGTCACGGAGAAACTTGCGTATCTCTGTTCGGGAATAGCCGATAGAGCGTAGGCTCTGAGAGGAGGGCCAGCATTTACGCTACGAAAACACGACCGAGTGTTTTAACCTGACAGCCTGAGGTGTTCTTCAGTAAACTGGACTACCCAACAGAAGGACCCGAGGCCCCGCTGCACTTTTTCGGTAAGTTAAACGTGTTTGTAAACTAATCTGTAATTACCGTCCTTAGGTAGCTCCAGAGACCTAGCTAGCTAAGATGAGCACTCGGCTGTCAGGGTTCGTTTAGCTGTGCAGGTGAATGAATTTACTAAAGAAATCAAGAGAAACGTCCCGGGCTGCTCAGTCAGTAATTACTGTTACTGTACTTTTATTACAAGTATTGTAATCAAATACTGTAAAAGCAACAGGCTGCACTCTGCTGCAGCTCCTGTGCAGAGCTGAATATTAAATATGTGCAAACAACAGCATGTTTTCAGTCTCTTGCCACATCTGTAAAGACAGTAAAAAAAATTTTAAAAGCTTGTACTTCAGTAACTCCTCATTAATCAGGAACTATGGATTAAAGTACTATAGTGTACTGTAATACTGAAAAAAATGTAAGAGAAGAACTTCAGATCCTGAGTGTGTGAGGACAGAAGAATCAGCTTTATTTCAATATTGAGGAATAAAATTTATATGTGAGTTTGATGGTTCTGTTCTCTTTGTGATTACAGGAGCTGCCCTCAGATTCAGACCTCAGCACCACCCAGTGACAGCAGACAGATCATCCAACATGTTCACATGTTAACTGCAAAATGAACTGATGAAAACAGTACAAAGGTTAAACCACCACACGTGCTGTAGTGAAAGCTGCAGCTGTTTTATTGATAAAGTTAAAGACAAAAAAAGAAAAGGATTAATCACCCATGTAACTGTGTCACATATATCAGCATTAACAGGACCTAAGTTTGTATCTCAGACCTGCACAGCTTCCGTTTTAAACACTTGATGTACTCAGCTGCATGAAGAGCACGTTTGAGTTTCTCTAACACAATTAGATAAAACCTGATGAAGGTCAAAGGTCGTCACTTGTATGTTGAACTACAAACTTGTGATCTGGAATTTTTTCACAGTTTTTTTACACATAGTGCGTTATTTACCATAAAGTGATTCAGAGTTATTCATACCAGAGTAACTAGAGAGGATCATATATTTTTAAATATATAACTTTCTACAGGACTGAATATCATATCTTTATATAAAAGTCTGGAGCCTTTGGGGAGTATCCGAGTATTTAGCCTGGAGAAATAGTTTGCTGCTTTATAAGAAAGCCCTCAGCAAAGCCAGAACATCTTACTATTCATCACTGATTGAAGAAAATAAGAACAACCCCAGGTTTCTCTTCAGCTCTGTAGCCAGGCTGACAAAAAGTCAGAGCTCTTTTGAGCCAACCATCCCTTTAACGTTAACTAGTAATGACTTCATGAACTCCTTCACGAATAAAATTTTTATCATTAGAGAAAAAATTACCAATAATCATCCCACAGATGTAATATTATCTACAGCTACTCTTAGTACCATTGATGTTAAGTTAGACTCTTTTTCTCCAATTGATCTTTCTGAGTTAACTTCAATAATTACTTCCTCCAAACCATCAACGTGTCTTTTAGACCCCATTCCTACAAAACTGCTCAAAGAAGTCCTGCCATTAATTAATTCTTCGATCTTAAATATGATCAACCTATCTCTAACGATCGGCTATGTACCACAGGCCTTCAAGCTGGCTGTAGTTAAACCTTTACTCAAAAAGCATCTCTAGACCCAGCAGTCTTAGCTAATTATAGGCCAATCTCCAACCTTCCTTTCATATCAAAAATCCTTGAAAGAGTAGTTGTCAAACAGCTAACAGATCATCTACAAAGGAATGGTTTATTTGAAGAGTTTCAGTCAGGTTTCAGAGCTCAGCACAGCACAGAAACAGCTTTAGTGAAGGTTACAAATGATCTTCTTATGGCCTCTGACAGTGGACTCATCTCTGTGCTTGTCCTGCTAGACCTTAGAGCAGCATTCGATACTGTCGACCATAATATCCTATTAGAGCGATTAGAACATGCTGTAGGTATTACAGGTACTGCACTGCAGTGGTTTGTATCATATCTATATAATAGACTCCAATTTGTGCATGTAAATGGAGAGTCCTCTTCACACACTGAGGTTAATTATGGAGTTCCACAGGGTTCAGTGCTAGGACCAATTCTGTTTACATTATACATGCTTCCCTTAGGCAGTATCATTAGAAGACATAGCATACATTTTCACTGCTATGCAGATGACACCCAGCTCTATCTGTCCATGAAGCCAGAAGACACACACCAATTAGTTAAACTGCAGGAATGTCTTAAAGACATAAAGACCTGGATGGCCGCTAACTTTCTGCTTCTTAATTCAGATAAAACTGAGGTTATTGTACTCGGCCCTGAAAATCTTAGAAATATGGTATCTAACCAGATTCTTACTCTGGATGGCATTACCTTGGCCTCCAGTAATGCTGTGAGGAACCTTGGAGTCATTTTTGACCAGGACATGTCCTTCAACGTACATATTAAACAAATATGTAAGACTGCTTTCTTCCATTTGTGCAACATCTCTAAAATTAGAAATATCCTGTCTCAGAATGACGCTGAAAAACTAGTTCATGCATTTATTACTTCCAGGCTGGACTACTGTAATTCATTATTATCAGGATGTCCAAAAAACTCGCTGAAAAGCCTTCAACTAATCCAAAATGCTGCAGCAAGAGTCCTGACAGGGACTAGAAAGAGAGAGCATATTTCTCCTGTTTTGGCTTCCCTTCATTGGCTTCCTGTTAAGTCCAGAATTGAATTCAAAATCCTGCTCCTCACATACAAGGTCTTAAATAATCAGGCCCCATCTTATCTTAATGATCTTGTAGTACCATATGACCCTATTAGAGCACTTCGTTCTTGCTCTGCAGGCCTACTTGTTGTTCCTAGAGTATTTAAAAGTAGAATGGGAGGGAGAGCCTTCAGTTTTCAGGCCCCTCTTCTGTGGAACCAGCTTCCAGTTTGGATTCGGGAGACAGACACTATCTCTACTTTCAAGATTAGGCTTCAAACTTTCCTTTTTGCTAAAGCATATAGTTAGGGCTGGACCAGGTGACCCTGAATCCTCCCTTAGTTATGCTGCAATAGATGTAGGCTGCCGGGGGATTCCCATGATGCATTGAGTTTTTCCTTTCCAGTCACCCTTCTCACTCACTATGTATTAATAGACCTCTCTGCATTGAATCATATCTGTTATTAACCTCTGTCTCTCTTCCACAGCATGTCTTTTATCCTGTCTTCCTTCTCTCACCCCAACCGGTCGCAGCAGATGGCTGCCCCTCCCTGAGCCTGGTTCTGCCGGAGGTTTCTTCCTGTTAAAAGGGAGTTTTTCCTTCCCACTGTCGCCAAAGTGCTTGCTCATAGGGGGTCATATGATTGTTGGGTTTTTCTCTGTATCTATGAAGCGCCTTGAGGCGACTTTTGTTGTGATTTGGCGCTATATAAATAAAATTGAATTGAAATTGAATTGAATTGAATTGAATTATAACATTACACAAAGCAAAGGTCTCATCACAGTGTTGATGAAATGCTTTATCCATCCATGTTTATCCATCTCCTGCGGCGGGCCTACGGAGGAGTGCTGAAGATTTCCCTGTTATGGAGCTGCTGGTGAAGATCATGAGTCCTGCTTGATCAATGCGATGAGCTTCAGTCTTCCTGGTGTTTCTTAAATGATGCCTCTCTCAGTGTGTCAACAGAACTTATGTCACAGGACAGCTGTGATGAAAGAAAGAGGAGAAGTTTCTCCAAACCTCTGGACGCAGGAAACCCAGCTTGGTCCTGATGGTCTCCCTCACTAGTTTCTCTCCAGGGTGAATGTAGCTGTTGATATAATATGGACTCTATTATTAAATGAAAAGAACAAATTAGACTACACTACTGAAACGTTCTGCTGATGTTTTTAAAGTCTCCATGTTACCAGGCTGTAGAGGGCACTGAATATTTAAACAGTTTTAGATCAGTTACACTCACAGCCTTATGTTAAAATCTCAAAGGACAGCGTTATATTTTTGATATTAACAGTAACTCTGTGCCTCTGTAGAGTGTGCGGCTGATCGCATCGCTGTCTAAAAATGGATAAAAAAAACATAAGTGTTGAAGACTATTAATTCATTCACTGCCATTGACGTCTATAGACGTCAATGGCAGTGAATGAGTCAATGGGTTTAACTCATTCACTGCCAATGGCTGGCAGTGAATGAGTTAAGAGTAGCAGGTGTGTAACATCGCTAACTAGCTAGCAACAAGCCTCCAACACAGTGCGTATGCTAGCGGCTAATCTAACGATTTAACAACAGAGTGATTTTAGAACTATAAGTGTCATGAACCGAAGTTCAGCGCACAAGCTGGTCCCAGAAGCAGAGCCAACACACACAGGAGTACGAGAAAATAAATTTTATTTTAACTGAAGGTGTCCCGGGAGGGTAGAAGGAAAAAACGCGTGAAACTAGAGAAACCAAGGGACCGGGAGATGAGTCGCGCAGGAACACCTAAAACGGGACTGTGGGAGGCTGCAAGAGAAAAAGGAAAATAATTATTGGGGCGCGGGGAAATAGTAGCATACGTGGGGGAAAAGTATGAGTCTTACGGTGACAGCGGGGCCGTGGGAGCCGGAGGGAGGGGTGAGGGTCCGCGGGGAGCTCCAGGAAAATCGAGGTGGCGAGTACTGAAGGTGATCCAAATTCCAGACGGGCAGGTGGACAGGCAGGTGGCTCAAAAAACCACGCAGAGTTGTTATCTGAGTGCACAGGACAGAATTAGCGCTAGCTCAGACAGATGAGTTTTAACAATCGCTTTCCCGCAGGTGTACGTTACAGCTGTGAGACGACTACGGACTGGCGTGGAGCAACAGGCTGGGCTGGATCAAATAGTCCACCTGATGATCGCCTGGGATGGGGTGCAGGTGTGGAGTTAACAGCCATGCCCGTGGGCATCCCATCAGCTCCTCGGACGCCGGGCCGCGGACCATGACAATAAGATGATAAGCTGTGTGTCTTTTTTGTAACAATGACATGGTTGTATTTACCTTAATTAAACGAGTCGTCAGCAAACCAGCAAAAGAACTCGAGCAGCCGGGCTACGTAAAAAGTGTAGTGGGGCGTTTTTTGCGGTCACGTCCAGCGGGTGTGTGGGCGGGAGCGTTACACAGTCGCTCCACCTCAAGTCACTACTGCGCAGACTTTGGCTCCAAATATGCAAGATGGCAGCCTCCACAAGCGTGATATTTTGGCTTCATTTTTGCACAATGGTAGGAGGCGGGGTCGCGTCGTCCATGTTTTCTACAGTCAATGGCAGCAACTTAAAAAAAAACCAACTTTTTTGTGTTGTGAACGCAGCGCGCTGGGGCAAATGTCGGCGTTTGCCCAATAGAAAGCAGGAAGCCAGCCAGGCACAGGAAAGAAAGAAACACTCCAGGGCAACGCAGCTGGAACTTTGACTCATTGAGAAATGTTTCCCTGCTTGCATCAAGCCCGGCTGGTGTCCCCTGAGATCCATATCCCACCCTGATTGGTGGGTTAATTCAGCTCCGCCCACAACACTGTAAGGTGTCATACATTATCAAACTAACAAAAAATTTTCATATTAAGGTGGGGCCAAAAACTATCGTCCTGCAGGCCGCAATTGGCCCGCGGGCCGCGAGTTTGAGACCCCTGGTGTAGGAGGACACCTACTCTGTGTCTGGTTAAGTATAAGAGCCCTTTGTTAGGGGGACCGCTGGACTCTTAGCACCAGCTTTGGGGTCACAGGGTCACATCTGGAACACACACACACACACACACACACACACACACACACACACACACACACACACACACACACACACACACACACACACACACTATGCACAGACTGGTACTCTTTGTTCATACCTGTGTAAGACGTCATAATGAACTTATGCATATTCATGGAAGCTCAATAAAGAGCAGTGTTACGAGGGAGCAGACGAGAGCGACTGAGGTCAAGTGAAGGAACGGCGCTGTCACAGTTCTCTCCCTCATCAATTGTCTGGTTCCAGCGGTGGGTCTGTGCTAGACGACCCATCACCAGCTTTTTCCACTGGTTACCAGTACGTGGTAGAATCCACTTCCAGATCTGGTTGTCTTTAAATCTGTGAATGGATTGGCTCCATCTTATCTCTCTTTAACAAAAGAATCCAAGTGGAGCCCTCAGGTCTGCAGATAAGCAGCTTCTGACCAGAACTAGACGTAAAAACAGAGGTGAGCTTTATCGATGGCTGCAGCCAAACTCTGGAACAGTCGCCCTTCACATCAGGTCGTCACCAACACTGGACATTTTTAAAAGCCGGTTGGAAACACATTTGTACTCTGTAGCTTTCAATCCTGACCAGTCTTTATAGTCATTACTGTGTATGTTTCCTATTTTCTCTCTACTCTGTGCAGCACTTTGGCTCAAGCTGTTTTTAAATGTGCTGATAAATAAATGTAGATTTCTTTGAGTAAAACAGTGGAGCCGAGCTTTGAGCTCAGTGTGTAACAGTGTGTGTGTGAGAGCCATGTAATGTCCATGTGTGCATGCTGACTGTGCTGCTCTGACCCCCCTCCTCCTTTCAGGGTGGAGCCTGCTGGAGTCCGATGGTTGAGACCAGGTCTGAGGAAGTGTAAGTGTGTTTTTAATGGGATTCATGAAAACAAAGCAGCACACATTCAACCATCTTCATCATGTCAGGAGTCATCATCAAAGTGTCAATCAATGAACAGATGATGGATCAATAACTGCAGCTGGATTGTGTTTGTTCTCTCCATCAGATTCCTGTCAACTCACAATCGACACAAACACAGTGAACACAGAGCTCCAACTGTCTGACAACAACAGGAAGGTGACACGTGTGAAGGAGGTTCAGTCATATCCTGATCATCCAGACAGATTTGATGTTTGGGAACAGCTGCTGTGTAGAAATGGTCTGACTGGTCGCTGTTACTGGGAGGTCGAGTGGAGAGGAGGCGTTGATATATCAGTGAGTTACAGAAGCATCAGAAGGAAAGGAGGCAGAGACTGTTGGTTTGGATACAATAATCAGTCCTGGAGTCTGTTATGCTCTGATGATGGTCCTCGTTATGTCTGGCACAATAACATACAAACACACATCTCCTCCTCCTCCTCCTCTGTCTCTAACAGAGCAGCAGTGTATGTGGACTGTCCTGCTGGCACTCTGTCCTTCTACAGAGTCTCCTCTGACACTCTGATCCACCTCCACACCTTCAACACCACATTCACTCAAACTCTTTATCCTGGGTTTAGAGTCTGGTCTCCTGGTTCCTCAGTGTCCCTGTGCTGAGTGGAGTGTAAAGAGTGTCTCCTGTTACAGAAACACTCTGACTGTTGAACAGATAGTTCAGTCTGTACATGTCTGTCTCTTTCACTCACAAACACGTTTTCAGATTCATGGATTCAATCAGTTGATGTTTGAAACTCTTCTAAATGATTCCTTGTAAACTTCTTCAGTCACAAACAAACAGGAAGTGATGTCACATGTGTTCCTGTCCACACAGCAGAATGAGTCTATTGCTGACAGTGATGTACAAACAGAGTGAGCATTTCTGAGGCCCAAAATAAACTGAGTAGTTCACTGAATGAACAATGGACTGTGAGCTCAGCTCCTTCATCATTAGTATGGATTATATATGTATATGTATTATATTAGTATCATATATATCAGGTGCTGCTGCTTTCAGTCATTGTGCAAATGTGCTGTTTGTAAGCTTGTAAAGCTGCAGTCAGCTGAGACTGAAGAAGTCACCTGATCAGTGAGCAAACGTTTCTGAAAACGTCCAGATGAACAGAATCAACCTTTTGGGATCAGCCAGCAATGCAGCATCATTGTTGTTCAGCTTCAGAGGTTTGCAGGAATGAACTGATGACCAGAAACAGCTGCAAAGTCCAAGAAAATACCAGCTGGAGTTCAGCTGCATTTGAAGAAGTCAAAGAAAAGTAAGGATGGCAAAGGGCGACGTTTTCTTCCAAAGAGCTGCAAACATGGTCGACGCCTCATTAGAAGAATCATCTGGACATTTGTGAGGAACTCTAACCAAGAAAGCAACGTCACACAGATCCAACAGACAGTTTCCATGACTGCAAGTGTTGAGTGGAAAAATGCTACATTGCATTATTGCATCCTCTCACCACAGGAGGCGCTGTTGGCACCACTGATTGCTGATCAGCTGTTCTCTGATGATCTGATTGATACTGTGAATAACGGGACTCACTGAACTCTGTGACACAGTGAAGATTACAGAGTTTAACTTCACCCTTTAAGACTGACCACAGAACCAAGTCCGCCAGAGCTTTTGTTATATTTTTACATGCTGTGGAGCCATTTGTGGGAGCATTTCAAGTTGCTATACATCAATACAACTGTTATAGCCCTAATTTTAATAATATGTATGCATTAAATCCATAGTAACTACATAAACTGCAAAAAAAACCTCTGCTCATCCATCTCTGTGAGTATCAGGATACATTTGGTTCATAATACACAGAAAAATCAGAGTTATTACCTGTAATAAATGTGAAAGATTCCTGCAGTGATAACCAGGCAGGACTGAAACACATCCAAGCTGTCACCACGGTAACAGCACCGCCCATCCACAGGTGAGGGGAGGAGCAAAAAGAGGGACTTTGACCATTTTATACTAAAAACACTCAACTAATGTTTCTAATATGAAACAAATAAGCCCACATTAATGTGAGCGTTTATTAAATAATAATAATGATGATTTCCTCCTGATCTCATTTCCACAGCAGAGAAAACTGTGGTGTATATTGAGGTGGAGGGTGTGGTCTGTGGCTCAGGTGTAGAGTGAGGGTGGGGTGCACCACAGCAGCATGCTGGGACTGCTGAGGGTGGAGGAGGGAGTGATGATGACATCAGAGCTGCAGCACAGAGACCAGTGAACACACAGTCTGTTCATCTTTGCATAGATACAATATACAGCACAATATTGAATGACAGACACGCTGTGGGAGCTTCCACAGATACACTGACGTCAGCATCCAGAGTCCTCCTGCTGCTCCCCCCTCAGAGCCCCGTGATCAGCACCAACACATTCAGTTAGATGACAGAGTCCAGCTGCAGCTAGAATCAGCTCCCCTCTGTGAACAACAGCACAGCGTCAGTGTTTCACACTCAGTGAAAGGAGGAAACAGCAGAAGAACACCATGTGTGCTACGTTTCCCAGGACACACTACAAACTGCACAAATACAGAGCAGCACGTGGAAGGACCTGGAGCTGCATTTACAGAGCTGCAGACAGCGTGATGTCCTGTATGGACAGGTGGAAGGAACCAAGTCCTCAGCTGGAACACTCGTGTTTGTCCACAGACAGGAAACACAGCAGGAAACTTCCTGACAGAAGTGCAGCTCATGGATAACACACTTCCTGTCAGTCAGAATGAGGCTGCAGCCAAACACAGAAAGGTGTTTTTGTCCAGATGAGCCCAGAGAAGAAACACGAGTGTTCACAGACATCAGAAGCTCAGAGAGGTGAAACATGAGGTTGGAGTCCTCGTCAGCATCCAGAAGAGCTGCTGTGAAACCCTGAGTACTCATGACAGACTCTGATGGCACAAACACATCATGATTCAAACAGAAAGACAAACATGGAGCTCCTGATCCTCCTGCATGAGAACAAGCTGACATGAGCGCTGTGTCTGAGAGTGTCTCCCTGTCACAGTGACAATAACACAGCTGCTGCTCACAGTCATTAAACTGACCTGAGGTCAGCTGTGCTCCTTACATATGAACCATGTGACCTCACATCAGTGCTGTGGATGACTGTAGTCATAGAAGAGTAGAGCTGTAGCAGGTGGTGTGAGGAGGAGGTGGTGTATTCTAGTTAACGCAGTACTGAAACACTCCAGCAGAGGGCGCTGTTAAGTCCTTATTGTAACACAGTTACTGTGTGCAGTTAGACTTCATACATAATCTGCACTTATTTCCATCAGACATGCTGTCAGGAAATGATTGGTTTCTATTGATTCTACTTCCTGTTGACTCGTTTGATGACAGTGAAACAATCACAGCTGATTGTGTGATGATGTAAACTGTCACTGTTACATTCAGTGTGTGTGACATAATGTTAGTGCAGGCTGATAACAGCCTGGTTCTGTTAGAAACACATGAACGTGTCCATAGATCAGTGTGTGTTTAACATGAGAGCTTCAGCCCTGCTGATGTGTTAAATAAAGACATGCAGGAAAACTGATGAGACTCTGAAATAACTCTTTATATTTATAATGTAACTCTGCATCAAAAGAACAACAAAGGATCCCAGACAGGTTTCTGTGAACAAAGACCATTCTGATGTTTCTGTGTTTCTAACACTTTGACATTATTAGTAAACAGACTGCAGTGAGCAGCATTTATAAAGAGCTTCTATATAAAGATATGACAGCTGTTTGACAAATTTATCACTCTGTGTTTGGACCTGATCAGTCCAGCTGTTTACTTGAAACATGTTCATTTACCTGTTCTGTTATATTCATGTTCTTGTCTCTGTTGAAAACACATTTTAATGTCCCTCAGATTTTTCTCCCAGATGAATAAATATAAAAATGACACAAACTGACTGCAGCTACTTTTTGTCCTTTCTGTCAAAAACCTTCATGTGACTCATGAGAGACACGTTTCAGCTGTTTGTGACAGATCAGAGGCCAACAAGTCATTTATAACACTTTCCATCATTGTTTAAAGTTCTCAGTGTTTCTGTGTTGCTGCGTATAGGATCTCCCAGCATCATCACTGTGCTGTCCAATCATTGTGTGCGAGGTTACCCTTATAGTGCGATGTGTGTTTGCACAAAGAGAAGCATGTGTGTCAAATATAAATAAGCACAGAACAGAAACAGCTGCTCGTTTCTTCTGTTTAGAGTCAAGTTAGTGTTTTGTGTCTTTGTTTGAGGCCTGATGTCGAGCAGAGGTGTGTGTAACTGCACTGGTCTGTTATATGTGTGAAGTGTGTGCTTCTCTTCAGCATCATCTTTGTCACTGCTGATTCCTTTGTGTCATCATGTGTTGAGAAGAGAGAACAGTTATAACGGAGGAGCAAAAGGAAGCCCTGAAATCTGCATCAACAAGGAAGTGTTGGCTCACCAGTGATCCCAGCAGAGCCACTGGTTTGGCTCCAGTTGTTCTAGATTCAATGATGTTGTTGCTACAGATACATGTCAGCATCTTTATTGAATTTTATATGAAGCAGAAATGGTGTCATTAGGAGAAGAAGAGGAGAACAAGTCCGGCGAGGAGGCAGCAGCTCTTAAAGATGAAACAGCAGCTCAGCCCTGAGCTCAGAGAGCTGCACATGAAAAAGCTCCTCAAGCAGATCCTGTCAGAGGTTTGTCATCAACAGGAGGAACTGTTCACATCATAGGATGAAGATGCTGTCAGCTGGATGAAGAAGGTTATTTAATGCAAACGTTCACACTGAAGTCAAATTGTTGTCGTGTTGAACAGATTCATGTACTGATCGTCTCCAGAATGTTAGAAGAGCTTCAATGAATCATTAGAAACAACTTACAGCTGCACAGCTGTGTCAAACACATCTGTGTGTCATTGTGGGATTGTTGTGTTTCTACATGTGACACACGTCTAAAACATGCACACAATCTGAACACAAACAGGGACTCATGTGTTCCCACAGCCAGATGCTGAGAGCCATTTCCTTGTAGTCCTGTGTCTACATACATGAACCATTAGATGTTATTGGAATGATTGTCAGCTCTGATAGTTTCATGTGTGTTTAGCTGGACGCTGTTTGATCCTCGACATGTTTAAAGGTGTCCAGTCCTGAGACACTGGGGCTGGAAACAGCTGTGATGTCATTGGACTGTCACACAGACAGAAGTGCATGAAGTGAGCAGCCGAGGAGCCGCTGATGTTTTGGATTCAACAGCATTTGAAAGGTCGACACAGACACATTTGCACACAGAAAGCTGAATCTGTCATATGCCACAGTGAACTCACTGTTCAGTGTTTTTCAGGAAGCTTCTTAACTGCCTCTGCTGCCAAACAAGCAGCTGATGTCCTTGAGAAGAAGCTGAAGAAGTCTTCAACAACATATACAGGATACCAAAATACCAAAAAGTTCTACTTTGGTTTCATCTGACCACATGACATTCTCCCAATCCTCTGCTGTATCATCCATGTGCTCTCTGGCAAACTTCAGACGGGCCTGGACATGCACTGGCTTCAGCAGGAACACGTCTGGCACTGCGGGATTTGATTCCCTGCCGTTGTAGTGTGTTACTGATGGTGACCTTTGTTACTTTGGTCCCAGCTCTCTGCAGGTCATTCACCAGGTCCCCCCGTGTGGTTCTGGGATCTTTGCTCACCGTTCTCATGATCATTTTGACCCCACGGGATGAGATCTTGCGTGGAGCCCCAGATCGAGGGAGATTATCAGTGGTCTTGTATGTCTTCCATTTTCTGATGATTGCTCCCACAGTTGATTTCTTCACACCAAGCTGCTTGCCTATTGTAGATTCAGTCTTCCCAGTCTGGTGCAGGTCTACAATACTTTTCCTGGTGTCCTTCGAGAGCTCTTTGGTCTTGGCCATGGCGGAGTTTGGAGTCTGACTGTTTGAGGCTGTGGACAGGTGTCTTTTATACAGATGATGAGTTCAAACAGGTGCCATTCATACAGGTAACGAGTGGGGGACAGAAAAGCTTCTTACAGAAGACGTTACAGGTCTGTGAGAGCCAGAGATTTTCCATGTTTGAGGTGACCAAATACTTATTTTCCACCCTGATTTACGAATAAATTCTTTACAAATCCTACCATGTGGATTCATGGATTTTTTTTTCACATTCTGTCTCTCACAGTTGAAGTGTACCTCTGGTGCAAATTACTGACCTCTGTCATCATTTTAGGTGGGGGAACTTGCACAATCGGTGGCTGACTAAATACTTTTTTGCCCCACTGTGTATATATATATATATATATATATATATATATATACATGGAAGGACAGGCCCCTGCACGGTATGTACCACCGGCAGATAGAGGAGGTGGCTGATATCCAGAAATCCTACCAGTGGCTGGACAAAGCTGGACTGAAAGACAGCACAGAGGCACTAATCATGGCAGCACAAGAACAAGCTCTGAATACAAGATCCATAGAGGCTGGGGTCTATCACACCAGGCAAGACCCCAGGTGCAGGCTGTGTAAAGATGCCCCAGAGACAATCCAGCACATAACAGCAGGGTGCAAGATGCTAGCAGGCAAGGCATACATGGAACGCCATAACCAAGTGGCCGGCATAGTGTACAGGAACATCTGTGCCGAGTATAACCTAGAAGTCCCGAGGTCAAAATGGGAGATGCCCCCAAGGGTGGTGGAGAATGACCGAGCTAAGATCCTGTGGGACTTCCAGATACAGACGGACAAAATGGTGGTGGCTAACCAACCGGACATAGTGGTGGTAGACAAACAGAAGAAGACGGCCGTAGTGATCGATGTAGCGGTTCCGAATGACAGCAATATCAGGAAGAAGGAACACGAGAAGCTGGAGAAATACCAAGGGCTCAGAGAAGAGCTCGAGAGGATGTGGAGGGTGAAGGTAACGGTGGTCCCCGTGGTAATCGGAGCACTAGGTGCGGTGACTCCCAAGCTAGGCGAGTGGCTCCAGCAGATCCCAGGAACAACATCGGAGATCTCTGTCCAGAAGAGCGCAGTCCTGGGAACAGCTAAGATACTGCGCAGGACCCTCAAGCTCCCAGGCCTCTGGTAGAGGACCCGAGCTTGAAGGATAAACCGCCCGCAGGGGCGTGCTGGGTGTTTTTTTTATATATATATATATATATATATATTTTTTTTTTTTTTTTTTTTTTTTTTACATACATAGTTTTTTGTTGCCTTATGGTTCCAAGCGCTGTCACCAATCTTTGCATTTTGTTATTATCTCATGACACTTGTTTAATCAGCTACCATCTCTCCTGTGGACTTTTTAATGTCTACAGTCTCAGACCAACACAGCCCTGCCCTTCCCATATTAGATTCTTGATGAATGTGTGTTGTTGTTATTCAGCCTGGTTCAATGTGCCCCTTTTTAACTTTGAGCACCCGCCCCTTTAAACCTCTCTGCACAGCCCTGCACTGAACTCACTATCTTCTCCCTCTAACAGCCTCCACACGTTCTCACTGTAATTTCCCCTCATGAATGAATTTATGCTGCACTAATGTGAATGTTTGCAGGGAAATCAAACGCATTTCACACGCAGTACTCGAGCTGACTTACCTTTGTTTGAATGACGACTTGTACGCGCTGACTCCACAGATAAGGTACGAAAATATATCAGGCTACGTCTTCAGGGTTTCTACTCCACGGCCGTATTTCATACGGGTCCACATTTCCACTGCACGCTATTTTCTGCAAGTACCGCCGCTTCGCCTCTGGACGCAATCGGTCTCTATACAGTCCATTCTCTTTTGAGCTGCTTTTAAGCATCTTGTAATCGTCGTTCCAACACAGTGTGTTTGTTTTGATTCGTAGACCTCGAAAATGGTGCCGCGCTCCCACAATGCATTGCGGCGTGACGTCAACTCCAAAGCCCTATAGAACATGTTCTTTTTCATTGTCAAAATGATCAGGAATAAAGAAGAAAACTGATTCAAAACCTGTGGAACCTGCCAAAAAACAAGTTTTACTGCAAAGGATTTCTAGATGTGAAGGTTTTGTGGCTTTTTTCAGTTTCTAAAACAAACTCATTTGTACAGAAGGATATGAGGATGTATATGTCCGGTGGTGGATTTTTTTCTTCTTGATTTAATGTATTCATTTATCTCTTCACTTAATCTTTCTTTATGTTTTTTTTTTTTTGATTTGGCATGAGCGATTTCCGGTCCTCACTCCAAGCCAGTTGGTGGCGGTAATGCACCACATGTTCTATCACAGCTGCGTCCGAGAGGACAGGAAACGTCTGTATGCGTCTGCAAACCAGGTAACTACACTCAGCTGAGCCTCTCTGCTAGTCGTTATTAGTTGGAGGGTTTTTGTGTCACTTTCTCTCGGCTTGATAAAGGGCTGTATAGAAATCTCTGGTACGTAACACGTAACGTCATTTTTAGGGAGCGTCGCAGAGAAGTGAGGCTGTTTCTTTGTTTTTGTCGAGTTTTGATTGAAGACATGTTTCCAGTCCGTTTTTTACTCGTTTGTTTTTTCATTAATAACTTTACATTATCACAGAGAACAAGAAGGCGCTTTGTTTGTCACATTCACCTTATGTCTGTGAAGGTTCTCAGTCATCCAGGTCATCGTAGTCAAAGGAGCTTGCAAAGAAAAGCGTCTGGACTTCTTTAAGTTACTTGAAGACGTTTCACCTCTCATCCGAGAAGCTTCTTCAGTTCTAAGGTCAAATGGTGGAGAGTCCCAGATATAAACCTAGTGGGAGTGACCCCCCACAGAGGGACAAAAGGACCCCCTGATGATCCTCTAATCACCTGAGCCAAGGTGTGAAACTGGGTGTGGGTCCCAATCAGCCAGTTTCGGGTGAGTTCATTGTGAAACCTGGCCCCACCTTATCATGCGAATTCCTGAGGTCAGATGGCCCAGGATGTGAGTGGGCGTTAAGGCGTCTGGGAAGGGATCTCAAAACTGGATTATAGATGGCAGAGAGTTGGTGTCGTAAACCCCGCCTCTGTTCAAAGATGGTCGCTCACAGTGGACATAGATGCTTCTTTCACTCCTCTTTCAAACCATCTGTCCTCTCTGTCCAAAATGTGAACATTAGCATCCTCGAAAGAGTGTCCTTTATCCTTAAGATGCAGATGGACTGCTGAGTCTTGTCCTGTGGAGGTGGCTCTTCTATGTTGGGCCATGCGCTTGTGAAGTGGCAGCCACTTGGCAGCCACAGTGATAAATGGCTGAGATGGCTGCAGCTGTACGTGTGAGGTACCTACATGTTTCAAGATGAATTTGCAGAGATGTCATGTTTGGTGCTTACAGACATCACACTGCATTTTGTGATTTCGTAGCTATTGTTGTGATATTTTGGAGCTTCCCATGATCACCGTGACAGTCATTCATTTTAACATAACCTTTCTATTCCTTTCAGGGATCCTCATTTTTTTGGTGAGGCAGATCAGCAGCTGTGTCGACAGGCAACAGGTAACGGCATGCTTTTCTGTTAGTACTGTAGACCTTGGTCTGGTGCTCTTTTTTAGTTTAACACAGTATTTTCATTTGCCGAAGTGTAAAAAGCTTGTTCCAGGAGAAACAAACTTTAGTGAGTTCTGCAAAATGATTCCCACCATTGCACACTCTGTCAGCCTCCAGTGTGCCCTTTTTTTGTCCTTTAACTGAAGAAAGTCAGTAGTCAGAACATATGAGATAAGTGAGATCCTCATTTTGCCTGCTTATTTCAAGATACAACATTTTCACAAACTGCTGTAGGATAACCTTGCTATTTGTCTTTTCCAACACTTCTACATTCATCCATATTTCCTTGTCTGCTTCTTTCCAGGTGAAAAGTACCTGAAATGGGTGAAAGATTTTGTTTCCAAAAACAAAAGCATGTGCGTTCACCTGAAGAAGCCAAGTGGTGCTGACCTGTGGATAGAAGAGCTTGAGAACACCAAATACAACGGGGATGATGATGAAGTTAACGCCTGGGGAAAATTCTACCTTCCCGAGATTGTAAAAATGCAGGTTATTGGTGTGGTAAAGGGCACCTCATGTCCATGTGACGAGCTTGTGCTGATGACGTGTGAGGACAAAAAGCTGTACGGCTATGACGGAGAGGAGCTGCATCTGGTGGCTTCCAGTTTCCTGGAACTATGTGACAAAACGATAGAGTATCCAGCATCCAAGCGCTACTACAATGGAGAGGCCTTCAAAGATATGGTGAGAAGTTAGACTGCTAAGAATAAGACTGGGGATGCCTAGTGTTAGAGATCAATCACCTGAGCTTTTCTTTGTATTGTTGTGTGTTCTGTTTAGACTGAGGAGGACTGGAAAAAAGTTAAGATGAGTGATGTGGGGAGGAAACTGCAGGAAGAACATAAAAAGCTGGTAAATGAAACCCAGTCAGCGTTCGTCAGCCTCATATCATAGGTGGGTATTGGAGCTGAGTATCATCACTGATTTCTAGAACCTGTTCAATTCCAATTCACAAGGTCCCAATTAGATTCCATTTAATTCTTACTCAGAGAGTCAGAAACATTATAATTCTGATCATTTATCAGTACTGACACTTGTGAAACTTCATCAGAGGTGTGAGCATCACAGCAGATGCTTTTGTGTCAAAGTAACTGAGGATAAAACACAAAACCATGAAGCAGATTTTCCTGGCCTAGCTTTTTACAGTAGATAACCTTAAAAATATTATTCTGCAGTAGAACAAAAGCAGACGAGAACCACGACTCAACAAATGTACATTGGCTGATGCTGCTGAAGTGATTCAGAGGTTTTAATAGAGACACAGCAGAGCATTTTGCAGTTTCACTTAATTTGAAAAAAATAAATAAAATTTGGTATTGAACAGCAGAAATGAGGCTGTCTTGTCGGAAGTCATTAAAAAAAAATGGCTGTAAGCAACGGTAGACTGCTTCATAACAAGCAAGCGAATAATGCCAAAAACAGAGATTTGAGATGGGAAACGGTGTTCTTAAAGTACACTGAGAGAGGCAGAGAGCTGTGCTGTGTTGTTTTTCTGTGTGTGTTTTAATGGTGGTGGAAGCAAACCAGAAAAAGTAAGAGGGAATTCATGACAATGTTTATGTCAAGCGAAATGTGTCTTCTTTTGCTGCTGGTTTGGTTAGAGAGAGACAAAACGTGCAGCTTCAGGATCTGAGCAGCTTTCAGCACCAACGGCATCACAGCTCAGACTTTGATTCAGGATTAAGCCCTTTATGTTTGACTGTAGTGATTGTAGCTCTGTCCTTGTTATTAATCGCTTTAGTCAAACACAGCTATTGTTTGCTGGGATGTGTATATACTTGACAGTTTGTATCTCAGAGTTATCAAAGACACTGTGGATAATCATCAAGAGATTGTTGTCCTCTTAATAATGACCTATTTGATTGTTTGTTTTTTCTTCTTCTTACAGATTCTGGTATTTGGCCAAAAGAGAGCTTCACAATTCTTGGCTTCACCTGTGGTAGAAAAATGACTAAAGTTATGCAACACTCTCTAAAATTAAAGCTATGCAACGCTTTAACATGAATGGCGAAGGAGTGCATCTCTTTCACTGTCTCTTCCTGTCCTCTTCTCAGTCTTTGTTGTGGCACCTCTGCTATGTGTTATAGAAAGCACTTGGAATCATGTTCAATACAAAAACACCAAACTCGTGGGATTGCCCTAGCAAGCAGTTGGTAAAAACTAATTAAAACTGAAATATATCAGCTTCACTTTCTAGCTGCAAAAGCACGTTTCTGCAAAAGCATGCAGTTTCCTGTCAGCACTTTTTGGCACAGAGTGTACTCAGAGTTAGGCCTTTCTTATATAAAGCAATATAATCAGCATATAAACATTTAAGATGATAAATTTAAAGCTCAACAGTAACTGCTATAAATATTATAACTACACATGTAGTGCTTTTGCTTAAGTAAATTATAGTTGGGATCATAATAAGAAAACATGTGTTCTTGTTGTTTTTATTTTCTGTGTACCCTGGGTACAGACCAGTATGAAAATGGGATTCTTCCCAATAAATGCTGTCTGATAATGCTTCATATTGCATTAAACACTAGATATGTAAGCAAACAAACAAAAACCCATAGAAGCCAGTTTTAATTATTAAATGTGACAATTACATGGAGATGGAAAGTAAACATGCTTATACACGTCTCTGTGATTACAGAAAATCCACACAGATGCTGTCAGAGCAGAGAATCTTTGATTTATCAGAATGATGAATGCAAATGATTTCATGAAATCTCACTCTTGTTCTGGGTTGTAAAATTCACCTGTCCAGTTAAACCGAATCCTTTGCAACACAGTTCTAAGAACCCTACCAACCTCATCCTCAGCTCTCTGCCTGTTGTCCTTTTCAGCTGAGTATTCATCCACATATGTTTCAACTTCTCTCTCATTTTCAAGCAAATTGCTCAGGCTCTCAGCTTCAGCACAGTTACCATATGGCCACTCTCTGAGGTCTTCTGTGTTCAAGCCAAACAAATTCTTACATGATCTGCAAGGCTTCATTCTGGCACCATCACGGAGACAAAAAGCCTCACACCTGATATTTCCAGGTACTTCAATTGTTCCATCAAAGTAATCTTTCTGGACTGTGTTTGGATAATAGGTCATCACCGCACCAGATACATATTTATGCCATTTGCTAAGACAGGAGGCAGCAATCATAATTTTCCCAGCGTTAGGACCTTTGGTGGACATGGAGACTCCGCAGTACCTTTCTGATTTGTTGGTTTGGGATTTTTGAGAAATGCAGATGGTGGACGAGACGAAAGCTGTTTTTTTATTATTCTCTTCTAAGTCCAAGTCTGTGAGGAGATCTTGCAGACTCTGCTTTATTTGCTCTTCATTCTCTGAGTTATTTTGCAGGACGATCTGAAAACAGTTACAGATCTGGTCAAAGTGTTGCACCTGATTATATAGTTGTTTTTCATAGAAAGTTGATCAACATGTTTGTTTCGCTGCTTGACTTGTTTAACTATGCAGGACCATTGGATGCTTTTGGTTTAGACATTTTAAGATAGGGGGTGAAACAAGTCACAAAAATCTATTTAATTTTAAATCAATAAGCAAAAATCCATCTTTGTTCTCACTAATTTATAATTAAATTTGCTAATTGACCTTTTTTTTTTTCTATTTTGCTATGCCGGGCTGTCAAAACACGCTGAATTTAGAGTCTTTGAGCTTAACAGATCCAGCAGCTACACAGTGACAGCATCATATATGCCTTGAAGACTGTAAGCATCTCCAATAATGAGTCTGTTAGACATTATTTAGAACTAACAAATTCTGAAGCAAGTCTCCAGCTCTACTGCAGTCTCTGTGTTTGGTGGAGAAGTATAGCTAGAAGCATATGTTGAAGTATAAGGTACAGTATGGATTTTCTTTGGATTTCTCAGTAAAAAAGCACTTTGCATTATACTTTCCTAAAAACTGGAAGTTTGTCAGATTGACTGAAAATGTGAGAAGAGTTATCTTACCATGTCGAGCACACAGGAGAAGGGACTTCGCCTGGGAAGCTGAGTCGAATACAACTTAAAAGGCCTGGGATATCTTCTCATTAAAGAACCCAAAACAAAAGGATTAGGGAAGATTTCTTCTGGAGAAAAGGGGATGTTGTTGATTTTGCCCAGAAACAACATGCTGTGAAGGATCTGTTGAGTGAAAACATATTTGCTTATTGTTAGTAGTGATAAACAGGACTGTCTTAAAAGTGTCAAAGGTAACACACCTCATCCACCAAGTGTTGACTTCCCGGAGTCATGTAAGAGCCCCGAACCATCCTCTTGGTAATCTTGTAGGCATTAGTTTTCAACCTCCTTTGAGAAATTGTTGTCTTCTAAAATGATAATGATCGAGCAGTTAGGGATTTAAAAACACAGGAGATCTGATAACTTTGGCTACAGCAGAGTCTGCAGACATACCTATTTTGCTCTTGGTCGGCCTATTTTAAACATGAGAGAAAACATAGTTAGTGAAATGTTGATAACATACAATGACTATCATTGGTGGCTGAAAAGATGCCAGGTAACAAGTGAAAAGCTGCTACTTACCATCGCCACAGTCTAAGAATGAAACAGGAAACACTGAGCGAGTTGCCTCCATCTTAAAGCTGTTGATCATGTGATTTAAAGGAAAGCCACACCCAGCTCTTTCCTGGAATTTTACTCGACTGTAGAAAACTGCTCCATTTGCCCCGCCCACCCATGATCTTTAATATCTGCCAAAAACAACCTTTTGGTTGTCAGTAACCAGCCGATCGTTTTCGCGATTAAAAAATGACTTTGTGCGGCGGCGTTCCCACCGCGAGCAGAACTCCGGCTCAAAAACCGCTGTTTTTGAACACTTTTATTTACTTAAGCATTTTAATGGGCTTACTTTGAAACAAAGTGCGATTGAATGATTATTGTTATGTGTTGCCTTGAATTCGGCTATGCTGTATGTTAGACAGCTGTTTTCCTTTATTGTTGTTTTTGTATTGTTTGTAGCGAACGCTACTGGAATGTATAGATTAAGCTACGTAGCCAAGATAATTAATAATTTAACTGTTGTACATTGGTTGATGATGATTTGCATTGTTACATAGGCTTGCAGAAAAATATATTTGTTTACCGGTAAACTGAATCGAACTTGATGTGCCAATGGACGTTTTTCTGACCTACAGGTCAGGTTTTGTTCCCTCCCTTTGAATTAATCTTCTTCATATTGAAGTGGCGAGCCGGTAGGACCATTCTTTGTTTCCCCTCTTTCCCCCACTTAGCCGTCTTTGGATTACGGACATATTTCCCCATTTGTATGAAGCTGGACTCTAAGGAGGAATACCTTAAAAGTGAACTTTAAAAAGAAGAGGACCAAAAAGGACTTTTGCACAGAAAGATCACAGCATTGATTTATTATTTAATTGTGGGCATTTATGTTGTGTGTTGTGTTAATTATTTTGTTCCATTTCCCCTTTCCTCCATTTATTCAATATATTTTTGGTACAAGATATTGCAGTCTTTGGTCTCATCATTCACACCATCTAGGCTCCATAAAGAACTATTTCTTCTGCGCATCAGTCAGTAAACTCATCCATTGAAATAAACTAGTCCTTAAATAACTTTGAGTTACACAGTGGCAAATGTAATAGAGAAAGACACAGGGCCACCTGAAATCTGTCGTCCTATCTGATTCAAAACCAACATGTAGGAGAATCTGGAATCTTTGATTTTGAGTTAAAAATAAAATATGGGTAAAATGCAGAAATGTTTTTACTAACATGTACTAACAGAGACTTGGAGGAGAGAGACCTAATGTTTAATAATCCACATTTCACTGTTTTACTCTTTGGTTCAGATGTGGATACTGTATTGTTCTTTCTTTGTGATTGTTTATGTTTAAGTTGTTTGTTGCTGGTTTTTAGTTTGTTTTTGTCTGTTTGGGAGCTGACACAGTCTCTATGGAGATGGGTTTTTGGGGGGTAGCAGGAGGAGAGAAGCTGCAGAGAGGCGTGTAAGACTGCAACTCTGCTTCCTGGTCCCAACTCTGGATAGTCATATTTTGGGGGGTTTAATAAACTACTACTGCATGATGTAAAGCTGAAGTATTACACAGCTTTATGAACCTCCTGTTATCCTGGTAGACGAGTACAGCAACAAATCTTTTACTTGAACATCTTCTGGCTCCAATAAGCTTTGAAATGTGACCATGAAGTTAGAGACACACTGACTGAAACCCACAGCTGTGACTGTGGATCACATCCACACACAGTGTAGCTGCTGTCTCTGTGTGAGGTCTGTGTATATATGTACATATTTATGCTTATATTCATATTCTCTTATTCCCCTTTATTTGATATCCTAATTCTGTGCTGTGTAAAAGTTTGTCGGTGTTCTGCTGCTACAAACTGGATTTCCTGGAGGATAAACATGAGGGATTCATAAAGTTCTATCTCTCTGTTAAAATCCCCCAAAATCAATGAAATGTGACTTTCAGGCAGACGTGTTTTTAAAAGAGTCTCTTTAATGGAAAAATGTGTTTTTAAAACCAGCCAATAGGAGCGTCTGTGGATATCAGCTGAGGCTGAACTCAGGAACACCATCACATATAAATACACAGAATTAAATCACTAGATAAAAGACGTCATTAAATAAGGATCGAATCAACATGTCAGAGGTCAAAGGTCAGTCAGAAGAGGTGTGGTTAAACACTGGCAGTGCAGCGACCTAATGCAGTTTGGTTACCGCCACGGGAAAAGCCCCGCCCCCTCTGAGCCTCCGCTGTGTCCTCAGCACATCCAGGAGCAGCAGGTCAGAGGGGGCGGGGCCATGTCAGGACTTATTTTAAGTAAAATTTAAAGTGGAGCGACGGCAGGAGTCACACAGCAGTAACCAGCTCTGTCTGCCAGGGTCAAAGGTCAAACAAGTCCTGCAGCTGACCCACACACAGACTTACACTGATCCACAGAGAGTGATGAATCCACACATCACTCGGCTGGAGGAAGCTGGGTTTCCACACCGTCCAATCAGAAACCAGTGTTGACGCTGAGACCCGTCTCTGTAACAGGAAGTCCATGAACAGGCAGACCCTCTGCAGCAGGCTGACCTGTGACCTCTGAGATAGAGGGAGGAGTTTGTGTCAGCAGGGGGCGCTGCAGCATCGCCTGAGAGCTTTAAGAACAACAGCAATAAACAGGAAGTGAAAGTCACACTTCTGTTGGTGTGCGTTATCAGCAGACCCCACCCTCTGCAGGAAGCTGAGATAAGAAGCAGCCAATCACAGAGCAGAGAGCATGTGACTTCCTGTTCCTGCTGTTACTGTGACAACAGCTCCTGGGACAGAGAGCAGCTTTCTAAAGAGGAAAGATGCTGCTGTCACCCCCGGGTGTCATGTGACCCACCTGATGTACCGATTTAAGACTGTAAGAACAATAACAACAACATGTTTTAGTCAGGTGATCCATGCAGAGCAGATCCATGTGACCAAACACAGCTGGATCACATGTTTCCTCTCCTGGAAACAGAAAGCCTTCATGTATAAAGGCTCATGTACCCACTGAGCCCTGCTCTCAGATCTGTGAGGCTTTAACAAACAACAGTTTAAAGTCATGTTTAGCATCTTCTGTCAGTGTGGAAGGTCACACACTTTCCTGAGTGTTGAACCCTGAACTACTAGCTGTTCATGTCAGCCTGGACATAAATACAGACCTGCCTGCTGTCATAGACCCCAGCACTCACATGTTACTTATAAGTGACTCATATGTATGCATGTATATATTGTGTATGTTGTGCTATTTCTTACTTAGTGTGTTGTGTCTTTGTTCCTGTTTGTGCTGCAGCACTGTAACCTAAATAATTTCCCCTGGGGATCAAAAAAGTATTCTGATTGTGATTAAATGAAAGCAGTCAGAGCAGAGGACGGTGATGTAAGGAATGGGATTTTAATCAGCCAGTCTCCTTTAACTCTCAGCATCACAAAGTAATGTGGTAACATCTGGACTGATGTGTTTACTGTCAGCTAGTTTAAATGCTGTAGGCTGCAGCCGCTGCTCTAACACTATAACTGTAACAGGGCTCAGTGCTGCTTCTAACAGTCTGAGCTGCTTCAGGCTTTATTTGTGAGGAGCACAGCAGCTTACAAACACGTGGCTGGGCCTGGACCCAAAGGAGTGTTTGTTAAAGCCTGCAGTGAATCCAGCAGCAGAATGATGGAAATGCAACACAGCAATGATGAAGAGGAGCAGCATTAAAGCCAAAGTCCAGTTCATACAGTTAGGTCCATAAATCAAATAAGGGAAAATAAAATGTTGTTGGATGCACCTGTCTGCAGCCTTAATGCTCTCTGGTCACTATGGTAACGCGTAAACATTTCTTTCAAAATAAGACACACGACTACAACACGGGAAAAGACCCAGGGAAACAAAGTTAACGATAAAAACCCTGAAAACCATTGTTGGATTTATATTTTATCATTGTCATTGTTATTGGGGAATATCTAACCATATATGCTCAGAGGTGTAGAACCAATTGTGTAATGATAGTAGTCTTTAAAGACTTTGTGTGACTCCAGAGTGTTCTGGCATTCACACCCACGTCCTGGGATCATGGGAGAGGTGCTACCTTCTTATTGTTTTGTGGTAGGATGTCTGTTTTAGTCTAAGTGCCTTTTGTTTAGATGAACTGCTGGACTTCCAGACCAGCAGGTTTAGGGAAGTCGTTTATGGGGTCACACTCTGACTCCACACACACACACACACACACACACACACACACACACACACACACACGTTTCTTGGGTTAGAGGGACAATTTCTGAAATTTTTGGCAAATCAGACTGGACATAGGGCTATGGGGACACCGGGTTCCAGAGGTGCTAGAGCTACAATATGCATATCAAAAATCATGAAAAAAAAAAAGCAAACCTATACACAACTTAAAATTTAAACATTTTCTTTGCTCAACTGAGATATAAAAAAGGCTATTTTTTCAGACATTCTGGTGGTTTGTAGAGACTTTTCTGTAGCTCGGTCTATAAGGACAGTCTGGTGTACAAGGTCAGTGATGTCATCATACATATACACAAAGTATAGTCTGTTCTGAAGGGACACATGGTGTGTAAAGCCAGTCTACTGTACACACACAC
>NC_137424.1:4119651-4224651 GCF_964374335.1 Astatotilapia calliptera | reverse complement strand
CATGCTTATTAAAAAGAGACTGAGCCAACTGCATAATATAATGATCATTCCTTATTGCACTAGACACATCATCCTTGTGCATCTTGCCCAGTACTGAGTAGAGTTCACTTGAAATTGGCTGAGACATTGTGGATTGAGTAGATGCTATACCAAAGACTCTATCTTTCAGCTTCTCTTCAGCATTATTCTCTGGTCTTAAAGCACATCTTTTCATATGCCGAGAAACTTCTTTTCTGGATATCATACCCTTACAGTATAAGCAGTACTCGTATGTCTCAGCGCTGCTGCTGCTCTTTTTTGAGATCCTTTTCACTTTAAGACAACCTGATCCTGTGGTTTTAACAGCAGAGTTGTGCTTGAAGTTACCAAGGTTTCGTAACCTTTCAAGATGAACTTTTCTGTCCTTTGATGATTTGGGTAACTGAAGCACCTGGGCGACTTCAGCATTTTCATTTACATGCGTCTCCAGATGACGTGCAAATTTTGTTTGAGGTTTTCCACACACAAAACAAAAATTGACTGTGCTTTTGATTAATTTTGTTGACTTGGTTGGGGATTCATTTTGGCTAATATCCACAGTACTCTTTTCGCTACATGCATCTTTTGTTTTCTGCTGGCATGACTCTGAGCTGTCTGGTTCTTGGTCGGGATGAAGATCATCAGTAGTTTCAAGATCATTCAAAATGTGCTCAAAGTTGTTCTTAACATCCATGGTCTGTTCTTTTTCAGCAAAAGTAACGCATAAATCAGGCATGCTAGCAGCATGGGAGTTTTTTGATGGTCCAGGTAACTCAATAGACAACTCTGTTCCTGAGCTTTCTGAATCTGATGCAGAATTTGGGATGTATTCTTCATCAGATGAGACATCACCCTGTTCGTAGATACAGCATAGATTAAATAACAGAAATAAACATGGGAAGGATAAATGCTAAATTGTTCACGTCACAGAGCTCGGGACGTAAACCAAAGTCTCTAGATGTCTTAAAAGTACTAAGAAATACCTCCTGATTTAAAGAAGAAAATGTGCAGCAGATATGTATTTTGTGCAAGTATTTTGATTCTGCTTGATCAATTTGCAATCTGTGATCGATTCAGTACTTTTTTGATATTTGTCCCATTTCTAATATCCAATTTATATTTTTTGAACAATGACATTAACAAAAAAAACAAACACAAAACAAAAAAACTAAGACACCAGCCCTAACCTGGTCCCGGAGCCCCTCCCACAATGACCCCCACAGATCAAAATTTGTAAAACCTTTGAGACTAGATTGTATGAAACTGTTTTTTTTTTGTTTTGTTTTTTTTTTTTACAAAGGATTATAATAAAATCTAAGTAATATTTTTACAATGTGTTTATTTATTTCTGGCCTCTCTCACATAACTTCTACACTCTATCCAGTCCAAAATCTATCTGCTTTCAATTCTCTATCTGAGACAACACTTACAAAACTGATTATCCTTATAATTTTGTGATGAAAGAAAAAGGAAGAGCAAGCAACATGTGGCAATCTTCACGAACTGCAGCTACGTCAATATTAACTATATTATAATGAAGCCTGCGTAAATTCAACCTGGGAGAAACACCTGCACATCATCTCCATCATCATCATCATCATCTCAACTCCCTTCAGCTGCTCACTCCGGCGCAGCCAATCCGGAGCTCCCTCGCACCTATGCCTCCATTCAGCATCCGGGCATTTAAGCTCTTTCACCCATAGCTCGGCCTCTCAGCGTTTTCGCATCCCTCCACCACCCCTGCACCCCCATGCTTGCCCCCTGCCTCCATACCACCACCAGTGTCCAGACCCCAGGGGAAGACCTCCTACTTCAATCAGCAATGCTTTTATCAACAGTTTTCCCGCTGGGGTCTGACCGCCAAATATTTAATGTTCAATAAAGCATGTCTAATTCTTTCTCCGTATCTGAGTCTTTCCAGGTTGAATTTCACTGTACACTTACGTCGGACATATCCCAGTCTTCTGAAGATGTCTGGAGGCAGATCTTATGCCACACACAACGGCATTCTACAAATACAAAGAAACCACAGCATTAGACAACAACCGATGATTCATTAAGTTATAATTTAAAAAGTAGCGATCCCACACATCACAAATTATATTCACGAAGACCACTAAATATAAACAAGCATAAAGTGAATTTAAAACCAACGCATAATTCAGAATAAAAAGCAGATTTTTTTTTTTAAGTTTAAGACACATTTTAAACTTATGAATATGATATACTGAATCATCCTAATAATAAATTTTTTCATCAGATTTGAGATATAAAACATTGTTATTTTAAAAACAGACTAATTGACAGACAGACAGACATACATACATACATACATACATACGATCTAATGAGAAACAGAAAAGCTAAAATGTTTATCCTACATTAATTAATAAGGATTGAGATGAAAAGGACTTCTACTAAAAAGTCATTGAAAATGTGTAGAGACACCATCAAGCATTTGTATTGCAAATTGCCTGATTGATCTATTGGAATAGGTCTGGATTAATCAGACCCAGTACCTTATTGGGCTTCCTATATTGACATTGTAAGAAGTTTGCAAGTTTGATGCAATGTTTACTCAAAGGGTTTATTATCATCAAACATCATCTTCCAAGTTTGTGTGTATATGTGTAATTACAGAATGACAAACAGACTTGAGGGCAGTTTACTTCATACATGTTGATACTCTCTTAAATATAATTAAACATTTGTGCATTTTGCTTTATCTTTATATAACAGATCAAATCAGGAACTGTGGTTTTTGCATTGTAACATCACAAATAAGCTAAATCAGCATTGTCAGTACGCATGCACGACGCGGCCGGGTCAGAGTACACCACTACCCACGATGTAAAGGCTGAATTATACTTCTCCGTCAGATATAGGCTTGGTTCTTTTAATACATCCATGGATATAGGCCTACGGGGAAGTGCTGTGCCAGGGTTGCCAGACGTCAGTGGCCAAACCCCGCACGAGCGTCTCCGGGCACCACAGAGGCTGATGGCTCCGGATATGAGGCTTTGAAAGTGAAAGTTTATTTGCAGCTGTTGATTCATTGTACCAACCTTCCCTCAGCTCTAAGGGATCTGGAATTGTCATCTGACAACTGTCAGTCTCGATCTCGAGCAGAGACTTATATCCAAGGTAGCATAGCCTCCCGCTCCTGCTGTTTTGTTAAAACTATAGGGGCTTTTTGTAGTGAAAACGCCCAAGCGAGGGCCACGAATTCTTTCTTTCTCTTCCCAGCAGCACTGTATCCCCGTTTCGTACCAAATTCTTTTAAAACATTGACTTTAGGACGCTCAAAATATTCAATATCGCTATCACACGCGGCAGTGTTTACTGTTTACGATGCACGCTGGGTAGTCGTGACCCTTGACCCGGACCGGCATGCCTTGCGCGCGGTGAGATGCTTATTTAGCTTATATGAGCTTGATGTTGAAAGAGTGAAACAAAGATTTAAAGTTGTAAAGTTCAACAGTCTAATCAACAAAGAGTAAGAGGGCAATATACATTATTACAGTATGTTCTCTGTTCTCTGCCACACTAAGCAGACAAACTCAAATGCATGATATGTGATAGTATCTGCCATTACACTGTGTATCATTGCAATGGTTTGAATTGATAAAACTTTGAAGTGATTTTTTTTATTCTTTACATATGAAAATGTAGACCTGACTCATGGTAACTTATGGTATAGTGAAAAAATGCATTAATTAACACAAGATAAATAATACACTTACGCTTGCATCTTAGACCGTGCCATCTGATAGCTGTCAAAGGTGAATGGCATATCCCGCATTTGTCAAGTTTCACCGATTCAAATACCAGCCTATGAATTGTACACTGGAAAAAATTAAAAACATGAAATGAAACATAAAACATTGTTACCCAAATATTTTATGACGAATTAAAAATAATGTTTGACCATTTTACATATTTTCTACCAATCCTTCAGGAGAGATGGAAAGGGAGATAGGAGTTACTTTTTAGATAAAATAGTGAAGCATATCTATTCAATTCCTGAGATTTGTGAGTTAGAGAGAGGGGAATCTATTTAGATGAAGCAAAAGTAAAATACTAAGAAGCTAAAGTGACTGTGAGTAAAAGGTGCATGTATATGTCTGACACAGAAAAACCCAAGGTTTACAAGGACACTGGCCATCAGCCTCATAATGACATCCGAGCTCAAACTGATGCTTTCACTGTTTCACCTCCAGTGTGTGGCCACTCAGTAAAACACACTTGTTAAGGGGACACTGTGGTTAGAAAAGACCTCCTGTTCTAAATAGAGGACATTTCCACCACCGCTGCCAGATGTTTGCTAAAATACTCAAAATGGAGTTTCATGTAAACACCATAACACTTCTAACCATTGGTCAATTTTAAAACAAAGGTCAATTTCAACTCACCTCACAAGCAGAGTCGTTAGGCACAGCTCTGGATGATTGTGGCACCTCTTTCGATTTGCTCTCTGTACAAGGGAACACAAGGAGATTCAGTGCTTGACTTTCGTTAAGTCAAAAAAAAAACACATCTACGCATAACGCAATCAATTCACATCCCTGACTGTTACAATTCTACTCAAAATATCCATCAAGACACTATAGAATCATCAGAAATGTCCCAATACTGGCACATTTTTCATGCAGCAAACCTTCAGGCATGTCATGCATTGCCAGAAGTTAACAACATTTACTCAAAACTGACCACTGGTAAGTTCTTCTGAGAACGCTTGGGGTGACAACTCCTGATACTGGACACCAACTTCACCAATTAACTCTTTCAGAGAAGAAGTGCCACGCTGACCTCCAACAGAATGCACCTAAAAAGATGCAAAGATGAACAAGCATCAATGGTACAGTGTCCATCTGATCAAGAGGGACACTCTCAGTCAAACCTTAAAACACCCAAATGATGTTAAGAGGGAAATGCAATGTTAAATGATGACTACCTGTACTTACAATGATTTAAAGACTGTACATGCAGTATAATTGTAATCAATTGATAAACATGATCTTTACAAACCACACTATTTACCAAACTACACATTGATACAATCTTTAGTAAACAGATGAATCCATGCTAACCTCATGCTCAGAGTTGTCTGCTGTAGGTCTAGATGACTGACACTCTGCTTTTAATTCTCTGTCTGTAGAAGAGAACACAAGACATGGAGGCATAGTGCTTTGCAAGACCCCAGGGTTTAACAGGTAGTGCTTACTCAAGCAGGGACTCACCTGTGAATGAGTCTGTAGAGATCACATGGTGCTCCACGTCATGGGCAATAGGCTCTGCAACACACTGTTGACCAGAAGGGATGCTTGCGATCTTTAGCTGGGTATGAAAAGTAGAACAAATATTGTAAACATCTGGCAGCTACAGTGGAAATGTATTTAATCCACTACAAGTGGTCTTTTCTAACCAGTGTCCCCTCAACCCGTGTGTTTTTCTGAGTATGCCAAACACTGGAGATGAAACAATGAAAGACTCAGTTTGAGCTCAGATGTCAGGACAGTGTTCTCACATACCTTGAGTTTGTCTGTGTCAGACACACACACATAGTTAAGCATTTTCTGTTTCACCTTCAGTTAAATACAGTTCTAACTCTCACCCTAACTGCAAGGAAACAGAGTGATTAACCCTTACCTAGTTAAGTGAAGCCAAAGTAAGACAATACTAAGAAGCTAAAGTGACTGTGAGTAAAAGGTGCATGTATATGTCTGACACAGAAAAACCCAAGGTTTACAAGGACACTGTCCATCAGCCTCATAATGACATCTGAGCTCAAACTGATGCTTTCACTGTTTCACCTCCAGTGTGTGGCCACTCAGAAAAACACACTTGTGGAGGGGACACAAAACAGATAAGCTTGCAATCATCACTTGGGAAAGTCATACAAATTCAAGATTTAGTTAAACCAGATTGAATACCACCAAGAGGACATTTAAATATTGTGACTAGGGCTGAAACAACTAATCGATTAATCGACAACTAATCGATTATTGAAATAATCGTTAGTTGCAGCCCTAATTGTGACATCTAGATATGTAGGTTTTAAACAACAATTCATAGGGGGAAATTTTTTTTTTAAATGACCCACCTTTTTCCGCCAGGGCCATTCTTTCCCACCATAGTCATAAGTAATTTCACTTCCTGCCGCAATTTCCTTCAGTGCAAAAAGGCAGAGATGTGGCTTCTAGTGATGTGACGTTCTGTATCGAGGCTTCGGAGCGTGTGTCGAGTAATGGAGGGGGCGTTTCCGCGAAGCGCGTATCGAGGCTTGCTTCATTTATGGGAGGAGCTGAAAATGATGACGTCCGAAGCCTCGCTGCCCGGCTGTACCACGTGACTGGTTCATGAAGCGGTTCGAACTTTGCCGCAAATAATCATTTTCCATACTGCCAGCATAAATATACACAGTATACTGCCATCACTACAATATACATGTTTTACACACTCCTTTTGTTGTTGACATTTACAGGCTGTGTGCAAAATGCCACACTCTTCAAATTCATGCCAGCTATTATGTTTACGTCCAGTAGGTGTCCTGCTAGAGCAAATGAAGCTTCATGAAGCTTCGCGTTGGGGTGAACCAATTGGATGAAAAGCTCCAGTGCTTCATGGGGCTTCATCTGCCCATCACTAGTGGCTTCCCTTCTGCTTCAATCAACTTCATTCTGCAATTTGGTGTCCTGTGTTCATCGTTTACTAGTCGCCCAAATGACCCATCTTCAAGTGCTCCATCAATACTGCAAATTTGGAAACATACATTAAACAAACATTTATAGTGACACGCCTATGAACTATACTATAATTTTTAAGCACCAACACAAACACAACATCCAATACAAGTTTAGTTGTTAAATGCATAGTTGATAAGTTAAAGAGGGTCCATCAGTCAAGGACGCGTTGCTTTCTGACTGAGATAAGTGTTTGCGCTTCTACTTGTGCTTAGAGCTTAAACGTGGTTTTGTTGTACTGTCGCGCTGACCTAGTAGGTGTGGCTGTGGCTGTGGTTGTGGTTGTGGCTGTTACTCTTCTCTTCCTCCTCTTGCCCACTACCTGCTCTGTGCTGCTGCTTGCGCGTGGCCGCTGATTAGACCTTGTGCAATCTACAGCTAAGCGCAGCCTGGTGTGCACTGCTCCGCCAGGTGAGTTGAATTAGAGCAATCAAGGGCGGGCGTGCCTAGTAGACCTTAAAATGCATGCAGCAGTCATTTGACCCGAGCGTGACATGCTGAGAGGACAGCAAACCAAGCACAATCCACTTTGAGGAAAACTTTGAGTTAGACGGGCTATCGGTAAGCTTGGACTCATATTTGCTGCTTATGTTTGGGAACTATGGAAGCTCAATTGTGGAAATGTATTTATGCTTTGGGAAATAGTTACTGCATTTAAGTTTAAAAAATTATATTGATATTAAAATGTTTAAGTTTGAATAGATTGTTTATGTAGATAGTGTTTCCCACACTTATGTTAATTAATACTAAAAGCAATTACCCCAAATCCTTGGTTAAATCTTAAAACTAGTGTAAATATGTTTGGTTTAATTTAAGGAAAATAATTCTTTGTAAAAGAAAATCCTTGGTTAAAGTCTTTATTAAAATATTTGTAAACTCTAAAATGTATACTTTAAAAATGTAATTGTTACAGAAAGTGTAAAAAGTGCAAGGTAGACCACAGTTTATTTCATCTTCGTTGTTTGAAATTACTCACCTCTGATTCAAAAACTAATGAATGTAAAACTAGGATAAATGATAGTTTGGACAAAAGTGGCTTTACTGAAGTGTATATTTTTGTTATTTCATTTGTCTTCTGTATAATGCATTTAATTTATCTGAATGATTAATGAAATGTTCTTTATTTTGTGTTGAAAGGTTTTTCACCTATCCATCAAGCCATCCATCTACCTACCTCACAGACAGAGAACACTTGGGTACTAGAGGTAAGGACTCGTTAAAGAGCAATATGAGATGTTTGCTTCAGAAATCCTGACCTTGCAATAGAAATGTAAACATTCAGTCATTTTGAATTTACCACAAAGTCTTCTGCTTCCATATGAATTCAAACATGAAGACTGAACATGCGCTGGGGTACAGGTTACGTCTGTGTTCAGCTTCAGTTGCATCAATAAGCTCCCCTCTATACTCGACCACGAAGTCTCCTTGTTTGAAATTGGCTAATGTGAAGATGCCACGACCTGAAGAAACAACCATATTAGAGACACAGGCGTGGCAGCACTGCAAATAATCAATTCATTAAATATGTATATCTGTAAATTGCAAGTATGCAATGTTGTGCTTTTTTTCAATTCTACATATATAATAAAGAAAACATGTCCAAGTGCAGAAAACATAAATAGCCAGGCTCGCTAATAACTAAATTATTATTAAAATACCTTAGATTTTAATTTATATTGATGTTTGTACAGGTCACCACTGGTGATGCGTAACCCCTCAGTCTAGCCTGCAGTGTGTCAAAGTCACTCACCTTTAACTGAATTAATAAATTTGATTTCTAACATTGAATTCTTGTCTCTTCTTGCAAGGATGTGATTAATGGCATCCTGAAGGGGAGTGGTTCTCCGTGACATGATTTGCTAAGGAAATCAAGATAAAAATGTAAACAACATCAAAACTTCAAGCCTTTATGCTTACAAGGGCATTAGTAAAGCCTGAATGAGAAGCACCCCCCCCCCCCATGTTAGCGTACTATTAGTTTAAGGTTATTTTAGTTTGGTGATGAGTGCTGGAGGGATTCTGGTTAACAGATAAATGGATGGGGGCGAGGCTGTATTTGTGCAGATTAACTTGACTGTGTTCCACCTGTGTTGATTAAGTCAAGTTTCTGACATGCTCCACCCAATTTTTCTTATTTCACTAATAGCATGGATACTGAAACTGTTTCAATTGAGTTCTATGCTTTCATTACATTCACATAACAGACACAGACAAGGCTGATGTCTGAGTTGTTTTAACAGAAAGCATGCACTTGCAGATATTAAAGATACTTAAATGTCCTAATTTAACTAAAGCCTAACTCTGACTTAGCCTAAACCTGTCTGTCAAACTAAGCTTTAGATCTCTCAGGAATCATGTGCTTCATCAACACAACTATAAGAGCAAAACAAATGTTTTTTTTTTTTACAATATTTTATAAACAAATGTGTGCAGAGTGACACCAATACTGTCTCAATTTAATTTCATAAATCTACAAGAGTTTATTTGTATTTGCCTTCCAATGTTTCCTTGGTATTTGGGCAAAGATCATCTAATAGCAGTAGCAGCCATTTTACATTAAACAAGTGATCTTGTAGTGAAAAAGGCCTTCTTTCAAACTCAGTGAAACATCACACACTTGTGTAATTTCTTACCTTGAAACAAGTGATGAGATTAGGCCAGGGTAAAAATAACCCTGGGACAGTCCGGGAATCCCCGCCCCGCGTGTTGCTGTGACCTCCGTGAACCGTTCCGCGTGCTCCGGCCCGCTCCGCCGTCCTCACCTCGTTGTGGTCCGGTCCCCGCGGTGCGCTCTCCGCCGTATGCTTTCCACCGTACCTCGTCGTTCCCTCACCTGCCGCCTCACCACGGCTGTGCCTACTCTGAAGCACTGTGTCTGTCAGAACGCCCGTCTTTTAAAAGTTTTATAATTACCTTCTTACCTTTTCTCCAAAGCGTGTCAAAACTCAAAATTGATGGATGAATAAGAAGCGCCCAATCAGTCAGTCTAAATCATTGATGTAAATATCAATGGTCTAAATGGGTAATGTTAAAATGCGCATGCGCAGCTTCCAATTTCGCGCCATGTGTATAATGTCCCGCGCTCGTGTATAATTTCCCGCGCTTGTGTGTGCGGCATGCAGGGACAACTCCAACCGACAGGGGGCAGTGGCGGACACACAAATATACAACATATGTCAAGTTTTTGGTTTACAAAGACTTTTGAGAAAAACACTTTTTGGGTATTAAAACATGCCCAGAAACCATTTTAAAAGGTCAATTTTATGAGGACAGCAAAATGTCCTCCTGTAACAGAGGGTCCTCATAGCTCTTTGATTTGTCTTGAAAATTGTCCTCCTAAAACGAAAAACAAACACACAGACACACGCACACACGCAGACACGCGCGCACACACACACACACACACTATGCACAGACTGGTACTCTTTGTTCATACCTGTGTAAGACGTCATAATGAACTTGTGCATATTCATGTAAGCTCAATAAAGAGCAGTGTTACGAGGGAGCAGACGAGAGCGACTGAGGTCAAGTGAAGGAACGGCGCTGTCACAGTTCTCTCCCTCATCAATTGTCTGGTTCCAGCGGTGGGTCTGTGCTAGACGACCCATCACCAGCTTTTTCCACTGGTTACCAGTACGTGGTAGAATCCACTTCCAGATCTGGTTGTCTTTAAATCTGTGAATGGATTGGCTCCATCTTATCTCTCTTTAACAAAAGAATCCAAGTGGAGCCCTCAGGTCTGCAGATAAGCAGCTTCTGACCAGAACTAGACGTAAAAACAGAGGTGAGCTTTATCGATGGCTGCAGCCAAACTCTGGAACAGTCGCCCTTCACATCAGGTCGTCACCAACACTGGACATTTTTAAAAGCCGGTTGGAAACACATTTGTACTCTGTAGCTTTCAATCCTGACCAGTCTTTATAGTCATTACTGTGTATGTTTCCTATTTTCTCTCTACTCTGTGCAGCACTTTGGCTCAAGCTGTTTTTAAATGTGCTGATAAATAAATGTAGATTTCTTTGAATAAAACAGTGGAGCCGAGCTTTGAGCTCAGTGTGTAACAGTGTGTGTGTGAGAGCCATGTAATGTCCATGTGTGCATGCTGACTGTGCTGCTCTGACCCCCCTCCTCCTTTCAGGGTGGAGCCTGCTGGAGTCCGATGGTTGAGACCAGGTCTGAGGAAGTGTAAGTGTGTTTTTAATGGGATTCATGAAAACAAAGCAGCACACATTCAACCATCTTCATCATGTCAGGAGTCATCATCAAAGTGTCAATCAATGAACAGATGATGGATCAATAACTGCAGCTGGATTGTGTTTGTTCTCTCCATCAGATTCCTGTCAACTCACAATCGACACAAACACAGTGAACACAAAGCTCCAACTGTCTGACAACAACAGGAAGGTGACACATGTGGAGGAGGTTCAGTCATATCCTGATCATCCAGACAGATTTGATGGTTTTAATTATCAGCTGCTGTGTAGAAATGGTCTGACTGGTCGCTGTTACTGGGAGGTCGAGTGGAGAGGAGACGTTTTTATATCAGTGAGTTACAGAAGCATCAGAAGGAAAGGACGCAGTGACTGTTGGTTTGGAGGAAATGATCAGTCCTGGAGTCTGAGCTGTTATAATGATGGTCCTCATTATGTCAGGCACAATAGAATAAAAACATCCATCTCCTCCTCCTCCTCCTCTGTCTCTAACAGAGCAGCAGTGTATGTGGACTGTCCTGCTGGCACTCTGTCCTTCTACAGAGTCTCCTCTGACACTCTGATCCACCTCCACACCTTCAACACCACATTCACTCAAACTCTTTATCCTGGGTTTTGGTTCTGGTCTCCTGGTGGCTCAGTGTCCCTGTGCTGAGTGGAGTGTAAAGAGTGTCTCCTGTTACAGAAACACTCTGACTGTTGAACAGATAGTTCAGTCTGTACATGTCTGTCTCTTTCACTCACAAACACGTTTTCAGATTCATGGATTCAATCAGTTGATGTTTGAAACTCTTCTAAATGATTCCTTGTAAACTTCTTCCTCTTCAGTCACAAACAAACAGGAAGTGATGTCACATGTGTTCCTGTCCACACAGCAGAATGAGTCTATTGCTGACAGTGATGTACAAACAGAGTGAGCATTTCTGAGGCCCAAAATAAACTGAGTAGTTCACTGAATGAACAATGGACTGTGAGCTCAGTTCCTTCATCATTAGTATGGATTATATATGTATATGTATTATATTAGTATCATATATATCAGGTGCTGCTGCTTTCAGTCATTGTGCAAATGTGCTGTTTGTAAGCTTGTAAAGCTGCAGTCAGCTGAGACTGAAGAAGTCACCTGATCAGTGAGCAAACGTTTCTGAAAACGTCCAGATGAACAGAATCAACCTTTTGGGATCAGCCAGCAATGCAGCATCATTGTTGTTCAGCTTCAGAGGTTTGCAGGAATGAACTGATGAGCAGAAACAGCTGCAAAGTCCAAGAAAATACCAGCTGGAGTTCAGCTGCATTTGAAGAAGTCAAAGAAAAGTAAGGATGGCAAAGGGCGACGTTTTCTTCCAAAGAGCTGCAAACATGGTCGACGCCTCATTAGAAGAATCATCTGGACATTTGTGAGGAACTCTAACCAAGAAAGCAACGTCACACAGATCCAACAGACAGTTTCCATGACTGCAAGTGTTGAGTGGAAAAATGCTACATTGCATTATTGCATCCTCTCACCACAGGAGGCGCTGTTGGCACCACTGATTGCTGATCAGCTGTTCTCTGATGATCTGATTGATACTGTGAATAACGGGACTCACTGAACTCTGTGACACAGTGAAGATTACAGAGTTTAACTTCACCCTTTAAGACTGACCACAGAACCAAGTCCGCCAGAGCTTTTGTTATATTTTACATGCTGTGGAGCCATTTGTGGGAGCATTTCAAGTTGCTATACATCAATACAACTGTTATAGCCCTAATTTTAATAATATGTATGCATTAAGTCCATAGTAACTACATAAACTGCAAAAAAAACCTCTGCTCATCCATCTCTGTGTGTATCAGGATACATTTGGTTCATAATACACAGAAAAATCAGAGTTATTACCTGTAATAAATGTGAAAGATTCCTGCAGTGATAACCAGGCAGGACTGAAACACATCCAAGCTGTCACCACGGTAACAGCACCGCCCATCCACAGGTGAGGGGAGGAGCAAAAAGAGGGACTTTGACCATTTTATACTAAAAACACTCAACTAATGTTTCTAACATGAAACAAATGAGCCCACATTAATGTGAGCGTTTATTAAATAATAATAATAATGATGATTTCCTCCTGATCTCATTTCCACAGCAGAGAAAACTGTGGTGTATATTGAGGTGGAGGGTGTGGTCTGTGGCTCAGGTGTAGAGTGAGGGTGGGGTGCACCACAGCAGCATGCTGGGACTGCTGAGGGTGGAGGAGGGAGTGATGATGACATCAGAGCTGCAGCACAGAGACCAGTGAACACACAGTCTGTTCATCTTTGCATAGATACAATATACAGCACAATATTGAATGACAGACACGCTGTGGGAGCTTCCACAGATACACTGACGTCAGCATCCAGAGTCCTCCTGCTGCTCCCCCCTCAGAGCCCCGTGATCAGCACCAACACATTCAGTTAGATGACAGAGTCCAGCTGCAGCTAGAATCAGCTCCCCTCTGTGAACAACAGCACAGCGTCAGTGTTTCACACTCAGTGAAAGGAGGAAACAGCAGAAGAACACCATGTGTGCTACGTTTCCCAGGACACACTACAAACTGCACAAATACAGAGCAGCACGTGGAAGGACCTGGAGCTGCATTTACAGAGCTGCAGACAGCGTGATGTCCTGTATGGACAGGTGGAAGGAAGCAAGTCCTCAGCTGGAACACTCGTGTTTGTCCACAGACAGGAAACACAGCAGGAAACTTCCTGACAGAAGTGCAGCTCATGGATAACACACTTCCTGTCAGTCAGAATGAGGCTGCAGCCAAACACAGAAAGGTGTTTTTGTCCAGATGAGCCCAGAGAAGAAACACGAGTGTTCACAGACATCAGAAGCTCAGAGAGGTGAAACATGAGGTTGGAGTCCTCGTCAGCATCCAGAAGAGCTGCTGTGAAACCCTGAGTACTCATGACAGACTCTGATGGCACAAACACATCATGATTCAAACAGAAAGACAAACATGGAGCTCCTGATCCTCCTGCATGAGAACAAGCTGACATGAGCGCTGTGTCTGAGAGTGTCTCCCTGTCACAGTGACAATAACACAGCTGCTGCTCACAGTCATTAAACTGACCTGAGGTCAGCTGTGCTCCTTACATATGAACCATGTGACCTCACATCAGTGCTGTGGATGACTGTAGTCATAGAAGAGTAGAGCTGTAGCAGGTGGTGTGAGGAGGAGGTGGTGTATTCTAGTTAACTCAGTACTGAAACACTCCAGCAGAGGGCGCTGTTAAGTCCTTATTGTAACACAGTTACTGTGTGCAGTTAGACTTCATACATAATCTGCACTTATTTCCATCAGACATGCTGTCAGGAAATGATTGGTTTCTATTGATTCTACTTCCTGTTGACTCGTTTGATGACAGTGAAACAATCACAGCTGATTGTGTGATGATGTAAACTGTCACTGTTACATTCAGTGTGTGTGACATAATGTTAGTGCAGGCTGATAACAGCCTGGTTCTGTTAGAAACACATGAACGTGTCCATAGATCAGTGTGTGTTTAACATGAGAGCTTCAGCCCTGCTGATGTGTTAAATAAAGACATGCAGGAAAACTGATGAGACTCTGAAATAACTCTTTATATTTATAATGTAACTCTGCATCAAAAGAACAACAAAGGATCCCAGACAGGTTTCTGTGAACAAAGACCATTCTGATGTTTCTGTGTTTCTAACACTTTGACATTATTAGTAAACAGACTGCAGTGAGCAGCATTTATAAAGAGCTTCTATATAAAGATATGACAGCTGTTTGACAAGTTTATCACTCTGTGTTTGGACCTGATCAGTCCAGCTGTTTACTTGAAACATGTTCATTTACCTGTTCTGTTATATTCATGTTCTTGTCTCTGTTGAAAACACATTTTAATGTCCCTCAGATTTTTCTCCCAGATGAATAAATATAAAAATGACACAAACTGACTGCAGCTACTTTTTGTCCTTTCTGTCAAAAACCTTCATGTGACTCATGAGAGACACGTTTCAGCTGTTTGTGACAGATCAGAGGCCAACAAGTCATTTATAACACTTTCCATCATTGTTTAAAGTTCTCAGTGTTTCTGTGTTGCTGCGTATAGGATCTCCCAGCATCATCACTGTGCTGTCCAATCATTGTGTGCGAGGTTACCCTTATAGTGCGATGTGTGTTTGCACAAAGAGAAGCATGTGTGTCAAATATAAATAAGCACAGAACAGAAACAGCTGCTCGTTTCTTCTGTTTAGAGTCAAGTTAGTGTTTTGTGTCTTTGTTTGAGGCCTGATGTCGAGCAGAGGTGTGTGTAACTGCACTGGTCTGTTATATGTGTGAAGTGTGTGCTTCTCTTCAGCATCATCTTTGTCACTGCTGATTCCTTTGTGTCATCATGTGTTGAGAAGAGAGAACAGTTATAACGGAGGAGCAAAAGGAAGCCCTGAAATCTGCATCAACAAGGAAGTGTTGGCTCACCAGTGATCCCAGCAGAGCCACTGGTTTGGCTCCAGTTGTTACAGATTCAATGATGTTGTTGCTACAGATACATGTCAGCATCTTTATTGTAGTAAAGTCTTGTAATGTGAAGATAGAAACAAGGCAGCAAACAGCTCCATGATCTGATCTTAATGATGTTGTTTTTATTCCTGTCTGTCAGAACTGGATTGGAAACTATCAAAGGTCTAAAAACAGCCTCAACCCTCCCACAGAGCAAACTTTACACACGTCATCTTTCAGCTACAATCTTTGTTGCAGGGATCTTCTGCCAAACAAGGCTGAGAGAAGATTTCTTACAGCTGTCATGTTGATGCTGTTTCAGTCTTTGGGCAAACACACTCATATATTAGGGCTGATATCAGGGCTGCACAAGTTCTTTGTGTTTGTGATCATGAATAATAGAAGTGTGGAAGGCAAACATGTTATTGTTGGATGAAACTTCATGAATCCTTTGTAGATTTGAGCTGTTGGAGCCTTTCTTTTCTCTTCAGGTGTACAGATGCTGAGGAGGCAGGTGAAGCAGGTGGAGCTGTTGTGATGCTGGCAGAGGGTGTGTCTTAGTAACTCTGTGAGGCAGAACTGGATCCAACATTGTGGATGTGTTGATGTTGGAGCCATTAAGAGTCTCTGGCCACACTGTAGGATTTCCCTTTGATCCACTGTGGGGGCATTTTGGAGTCTGTCAGTGAAACTCTTCATGTTTGTGTTTGACTCCAGTTTATAGAAACAGAGGAATGTGTCATGCTTTTGTTCGGCCTCCACAAATACACACATTTGTTCATTGGTTGGACTTTTTGGAAGGAGACACATTGAAAACCATGTTAATAAGATCTTGTTGTTTCCTGTGGATCCGACACAGAGAGTGGACTTCAGACAGAAAGCGTGGAAGAGATTTTAGAGGCCGTGTGTGGCAACAGGAAGTTTCTGTGTGTTTGCTGATCTTACATGTGGAAAACAACACGTGATGTTTGTGAAGTTCTACAATGATCATTGTTCTCACAGCATTTTGAGTGGGAACAGTTCAAACTGGGAGTAGTGGGAGTTATTTACTTATTGAAACAAGCTGAATGTTTCTGTGACGATGAAGATCAGCAGCTCAGCTGATCAATGAACTGACATCTATCAGTCGTTTCATGAGATGAAGTCATCAGCAGACATTTGTTCTGACTGTGTGATGAATGTCAGAACGTCAGGGCTCTGCTTTAGTCACTGCTTGATGATCATTGGCTCATTGTTGAATCCAGGGCCCAGTCTGACCTCTGACCTTTGCTGCAGGTCTTCTGTGTTATCTCCACTTTCATGTCTGATCTTCTGCTGTATCGTCCAAAATAAACATCTGGATCATTTCCAACACTTCAGCAGATCTTTAGTTTGGGCAGTGCAGCACAGAATAACACATATTGTACTATACTGCCCACTTCCTGATCTTACTGGATCTGTGTGTGAGGTTGGTGAAGGAAACACATGTTTACTGAGTGAGTCGCTGCCATTAGGAACTAGTTTTTATATCACAGCCTGGAAATCACACAGGACCATTTCTGCAAGTGAAAAGTCGTCATTGGAGGAAAATGATTGTGTAGTTTGTGCGACTGAAGAATTGTCCCAACTACATGTGCTGCTGACCTTTGACCTTTCTTTAGGTGCACAGAGGAGTCTGTGGAAACATCCAGAACTGAGGCAGTGCTACAGATGCTTCAAATAAAGTGGTGTATTATCCATGTTTTCTATGGATCACATCCAGTATCCTGATCTAACGAGCCCCCTTTTTGTGGATTTTAGAGCCTCTGACTTTTGCTGCGTCTCATTTCAAGCACAAGAGCAAGAAGTGGATGAAGAAATGGGGCGAGTGGGGTCAGTGTGGTGCATGTCAGCTGTGCTCACACATGCTTTCACAAAGAACATGTGTGTTCATCGGCAGCATTAAGGTGCACTTTAGTCTTCATAATAATAAAGTATTCTGACTTTATTCTTCTGAATCCTCACAGTTATGTTGCAGCTCTGCTCTGCTTTAAGAAAATGTTCTACCAGGATGGTACTTTCCTAAACGTGTTCTCCAAATGTTCCCAAAGACTTTGTTCTAAGTAGTTCTACATGATGAAACATCCACACTAAGTTTAAGAAGGACACAAACACCATCTGTCCTTTCATCATGTGTACAAATGTGTTCAGATGTCAAATGTACCGTGAATGGATGCAAATGTGGATCGTTCCAATAAAATGAGACAGTTTTGTAAGTGGATCCCAGTTTGAAGTTCATTAAAACCTATAAGAACATGTTATTCAAACCAATTTTATCCAACAGGAAGAAGCATCAGGGGAACAGGAAACATTCAAACATGTTTACTGTAAGAACTGCACAAAGGAAGAAAACACAATCCTACACACGAGCACTTTAAAATGGACATTTAGCTTTTCAAACATCAGGGAGCTGCAATAACAACACTGTGCCCATTCTGATCAGACTGAAAGATTTATAGAGATTTATCCATGTGCTGGAAAAGGATTTGATATCAACATAGATGCAGATTAGCAGGAGCATTTTCTTCATATTGATTTAGAGTTCAGTACCAGGAATATGTAGAATTAACATCTGTGTGCATGACGAGTGATGACAATTCAAAGTCAGGCTTTCAAAGGACGTCAGAATTGGTGTCTCTATCTGTGACTGTCCCAGAGGAACCTACCTGAGGGATTATTACAGATCTGTCTATATAGAAAGACTTGCATTGATTCGCAGTGTACAATTCTTTCTAATCTATTAACATCTTCCTCCAAATCCTGTTTCTGCTGTTTAATGACATATGTCTGAATACAGATAGTGGGAAAATGTCAGTTTTAGTTTTACTGGATCTCAGTGCAGCATTTGATACAGTTGACCACAACATATTACTCAAACGACTGGAGAACTGGACAGGTCTTTCAGGAACTGTACTAAACTGGTTCAAAACATACTTAGAAAACAGGAAATACTTTGTATCAATAGGTAACTTCACATCTGAGCAGACAAGTATCACATGTGGAGTTCCCCAAGGTTCCATCTGGGGACCCTTTCTGTTTAACATTTACATGCTCCCACTGGCACAGATTATAAAGAACAACAAAATAAACTGTCATAGCTATGCAGATGACACACAAATATATATCACAATGTCACCAGGAGACCAAGGCCCCGTACAATTTTCTCCAGCTAAACAAAAACAAAACTGAGGTAATAGTCTTTGGCGCCAAAGAAAAACGATTACAGGTCACCAGAGAACTTCAATCTATACATCTAAAAACCACAAACCAGGCGAGAAATTTGGGTGTAGTGATGGATGCAGACCTAAACTTAGAAAAACACATTAAGACAATAACAAAGTCAGCTTACTATCACCTCAAGAATATTTCAAGGATAAAAGATCTGATGTCTCAACAGGACCTGGAAAAACTAGTCCATGCATTCATCTTTAGTAGGCTTGATTACTGTAACAGCATCTTTACAGGTCTACCTAAAAAATCAGTCAGACAACTACAGCTCATTCAGAACTCTGCTGCTCGAGTCCTCACTAAGACCAAAAAAGTGGACATCAGTCCAGCTCTGAGGTCTTTACACTGGCTGCCTGTCCGTCAGAGGATAGACTTTAAAGTTCTGATGCTGGCCTATAAAGCTCTGAATGGTTTAGGACCAAAATACATCAGTGACCTCCTGACCCAGTATGAACCTTCCAGATCCCTCAGGTCATCTGAATCCGGTCTTTTATCAGTTCCCAGAGTCAGAACCAGACACGGAGAAGCTGCATTCAGCTTTTATGCTCCTTATATCTGGAACAAACTCCCAGAAAGCCTCAGATCAGCTGAAACACTCAGTTTATTTAAATCCAGGTTGAAGACTCACCTGTTCTCAGCTGCATTTGAATAAAGCACCAAATCCACACTTTTAAGCTTAAATTTCAAAACTTACATTTAACTACTGATTTTATCTACTGTTCTGATCTGTTTTGATTTTATATACTGTTTTGTTTGTTTGTTTGTTAATTAGTTAGTTAGTTTGTTTGCTTGTTTTAATCAATTTTAAATCATGCTTTTTATTTGTTTTTGTTTCTAATGTCTCTGTAAAGCACTTTGAATCACCTTGTTGTTGAATTGTGCTATACAAATAAACTTGCCTTGCCTTGCCATCAGAAGGGCTCAAACCTCCTGCTGTTTCTACTGGACCATAAATTCTACTTTATGATCATCTTCAAAAATAAAAACGTGAGTTTATTTGTGAACTCTGTGAAATGTGTCTGATGTTTAGTTTGAACCAATCCTGTGTCAGCTGCAGCCACATCATTGCCACACATACAAATGGGTGCGTTCCTGTTTAGACCTGCTGGCTGTCAATGGGCTTCATTCCATTTCAGACTGCCGGTGGTCGGCTGTGATCTAAACTCAACATGGCTCCTGTGTTAGAAGAGCCTCTGATTTTAAACTTTGCACATTTAATAGTTTCTTTCCAACACTGTGGAGCTACCAGCCCAGTATATGTAGCCACAGTAGATGGAGTTATCAAGCTGACTGACAAACATCAGGACTCATGTGATCCCTACATGTGGACCTTTCACAGATGGATCCAAGTGCAGATTCAACTCTGCATCACATTTGACTTCAGCTGTTACACACTTTCTAGCTGTGTCACTTCCTGCTTTTTGGATCAGATAGTTTATTCATGTCCACAAATGTTTGGCTGCATGTTTTTATCATCTATATTTCCAGTCTTCATACAGCCGATATTTCATGTGAACTCCAACCTGCCAGCTGCCATCATGTTTTCAGGGTTCATTCAGTGTTGAAATGTAGGACAAACAGCAGCACATGTTCTCTAAATGTTTGCTGCAGTCATTTTAAATGAAGCTGATACTACATGAGACATTTTCCATATTTACTGTCTTTGAACAGAGAATAATAAAGCCAGCAAACATATACAGGCTGTGCAAATACAAACTTCTGTGGTGCATTTGATGACCTGCAGAGGAGAACAAGTCGGGGTTTTCAGCCCTAACACAACCTCTTTGTTCTCAATACTACAAAACCTTCAAAGGCTGATATGCAAGTTTGCATGAATCACCAACACAGTTGTGTTTGTTTCTAGTATAGTTATAAATAAGCTGATCAAATATCTGCTGACTGATTAGATCCAGTATCTATTACAGATGAACAGGATATCACAGCGCATGTTGTTAATCCGTCATATCAAACTAAACCGTGTTGCTGGTGTAAATATCCTCCAATAAAGTCAGATGAGGGCTACTGTTGCCAGGTAACGATGATGTCACACTGGATCTTCTGATCTTTAGCATCGTAGCGCTCGGAGTCTGATGTTGGCTCATGTGTTGTTAAACACCAACATGACGTTCTACTAGTCAAGGCCTCACCTTAACCCACTGATGCTGATCACACAGACCCACTAATAGAACTGTTTTATCAGGGTTTGATGCAGCGTCAGCATTAATGTCACATTTAATCAGACCACATTTACATTACAAGCCCACTACAACCATATGGAACTCCAAAGTGTTCAAAATTAAATAAATAAATAAGTCATGATGAAATAAATAACTATGTGAATAAGTAAGACACAGATATGTAATGTGAGAATGATATTGTGAAATAATTGAACACATTTTGAAAAGAAGCTCATTATTGTGAAATATATTGCATTCTGCTATATAAATTTACTTATTATTGTGAAATATTATTTCATGATCATTATTTTTCACAATAACAGAGATTATTCCTGAGGCATTTTATTTATTCCCAGCCGTTTTTAATCCAAATGTCCTTTTTTTCAAAGTCAGTCTTTATTTCAAAATCCCGTTTTTCCCAATGGCCTATTTATTTCATTATTATTACACATTATTTGACCACAAGCAATATTTTCTGGTTTGACGCCGTCTTTGTAGCCAGAAACCAGCTCTCTCCTCGGCTTCCTCCACTACACGCTTCCCCCACGCTGGTCTCCTCTGTCACTATAAAGGGGAGAGTCATGAGCTCCATCACCCTCACCTGTGCCGTCCAACGTCCCGCCACCAGCCTCCACTGCAGCAGGCCAGAGACCACACCCCTGCCACAATAAGTAAAAGTATATCCTTGGTGTACCCTTAATGCTAAATATGCTAAATTAACCACTCCCTTTGCCCCTTTGGGATTATTCTTATGCCACTGGGATGTTGACCTTTGACCTTCACATTAGAGAGATGGGCAGACATAATTAGTGTATGAATTTTAAAGTAACAGGTAATAAAGAGAGTGTAGCAAATGTAGTCAGGTTTATTACTCTGTATCACACATGAGTGCCCGAGGGAGGTGGGGCTGACTGGGGAGACACAGGAAACAGAGAGACAGGGCTGACTCGACATGAAACGATGAAACGTGGGACACGGGAACAGAAACTAAACACAGGCTGAAATGAACACTGAGGGAGGGAGAACTAAGATTACTGAGAGCCTGATAAATAAGAAGAACAAAAACCAAGAAAAACAAGAGTCAAAGAAAAGCAAAAACACAAAGCATTGGGCCAGAACCCACTGCTGTGACATTTATATGTGATAAAAACATTAAAAACTGCTCAGATGTTGAAATCTTTCTACGTATACTTTAGGTTCAGCTCTCCAGCCTGGCATTTGGTTAAGCATGATTCAAACATTTGATTTTGTTTAACTGGTTTTAATTATAGTTACTTTTTGTGAACATTTGTTGCAGCATTTAAAAATACATCATTTATTTTCAAACTTTTATTTGATTTAGAGCATCATATTTGACCAACGTAAATGTTTTAATTTCATATAAAATAACTGAAACAGTGAACTAAATATCTGAAATCTTTCCTTCCTTAAAAGTTATAATCCTACTTAAGTTATAGTGCAAACGCTTAAGCAACAAATATACTTGATGCTAATTAATTAATATTTCCCTTTGATGTTGCAACTATGCGGTCACTTCTGTCTTTAAACAAAATAATATTTTCCAGTTACAGAAATCATAAAGTCCAAACTAAAGTGCTACTGTTGCTATATGCATTTTATATAAATCATGGATGATGGTCCTGACATGAAGGAAGAGAAAGTTACAGGTTGCATCCTTTGACTTTGTCTCCGTGCCTTTGGGCGATTTTCAGAAGGACAGATGTTTCTGTTCAATTCTTAAATCAATTTTTTCAAACACAAACACTATTTTAAAGCTTCTAGAGAGTAAAATATTAATGATAATTATAATAACAATAATAAAAACAAAAGCTCTCAGATCCATCAAACCAAGCAGCAGAAAGAACAATAACTGAAGAGAAAACTTTAACCTTGTAGACTTCATTATGTTCCAGCTGCTCTACATACGCTGTGACCTCGAACTTAAGCAGAGCGTAAGGATGTGCAGCTCAATAACTTCATAATCAGACCCTGTGGTATTTAGGCAGCAGAACAACTAAGAATAACAACTACAAATAATGTTTTTAGGTTTCTGTTGTACTGCAAGGTTCTGTACAGGAGAACCAAACCAAGAGCAAATATTACGTCTCATTTACACCTGAGCACGAAGAGCCATCAACATTTAGCAAATTGAATCATCTTTGTTTAGATGCAAGAAGAATCATATAGAAATGAAAAAGTAGAAATAGAAATCCAGAGCAAAGATATCCTCTAATTCAGCGTAGCACATGTGCAGCTGCTGCGATTCACGTAAGCATTCGGCTCGTCGCTGTTGCAGATTTTTCTCTCGCTGTTCTGGCTCACAGCGCTGCAAACACAAAAATAACTAGAAAAATTTGCATTTCCTGCGAAAATGCTCTGTGGATGCCTTAACGCTGAAGATGTCTGCTGAAAAAAGCTGAAAAAATTGAAATTTACAAAAAAAAAAAAAAAAAAAAAAACTGCCGTTAGCAGGATTTGTCCCTGGCCCTCCTGGTCTAAGGGCGGTTATTTAGCTCACTGAGCCAAACTCTTTCTCACAAAGACGAGGTGGAGAGATTGCCAATTTTGTTGAAATGAGCAGAACCTGCTGAGAATTGTGCTGATAAGAGGTGAAAAGGCTGCAAATTTTGCAGAAAAGAGGTGAATAAGCAGAATTTCTGCAGAAACGAGGTGAAAATTCTGCTGAAAAGAGTTCAATCAGCAGAATTTCTGCTGAAAAGAGTTGAATCAACAGAAATTCTGCTGAAAAGAGGTTTTTGCTGAAAACAGCTGAAAAAGCTGGTATTTTTGCTGAAAAGTGGTGAAAAAACTTAAAATTCTAATGAAAAGGGGTCAAAAAGCTGATATTTGTGTTGAAGAGAGTTAAAAAAAGTTTAACTGTTAACTGAAAGAATTGTTGCCATAAGCAGTCTGAGAACGGATGCTCATCTCACTGAGCTAAAACACAGGTCAACCTGGCAAGGAAAATCAGTGAGGCCACTGATGATATGGCAGAAATGGGCAAAAAATATTGCAAAAAAAATTCAATATCTCAAAAAGTATAGAAGTTATGAGCACCAAAAGTCATAGCCGGCATTAGCATAAAGAGCAGATTTTTTTAAAGTTTTAATGGCGAAAATCAGATGAAAAGTGTGGGAGTAGTTCCACGGCGAAAAGTGTACGGAAACACCCGGAATAATAAAGAACTAGAAAAATTTGCATTTCCTGCGAAAATGCTGTGTGGATGCCTCAACGCTGAAGATGTCTGCGGAAAAAAGCTGAAAAAGTTGAAAAAAAAAAAAAAAAAAAAGCTGCCCTGAGCGGGATTTGAATCTGGGCCTTCTGGTCTCAAGGTAGCTACTCATCTCACTGCACCAAGCTTTTTCTCACAAAGAAGAGGTGGAGAGACTGACAAGTGTGCTGAAATGAGCAGAAGCTGCAGAGAATTGTGGTGATAAGAGGTGAAAAGGCTGAAAACTTTGCAGAAAAGAGGTGAATAAGCAGAATTTCTGATGAAAAGAGGTAAGGAAGCAAAAAGATGCGCTGAAAAGCGATGAATCACTAGAATTGCTTCAGACTGCTCAAAAGAGTTTTTTTCTGAAAACAGCTGAGATTTATGCTAATAAGAGGTGAAAAGGCTGAAAATTTTTCAGAAGAGGTGAATGAGCAGAATTTGGGCAGAAAAGAGGTGAAAATTCTGAAAATTCTGCTAAAAAGAGTTCAATCAGCAGAATTTCTGCTGAAAAGAGTTGAATGAGCAGAATTCTGCTGAAAAGAGTTTTTTGCTGAAAACAGCTGAAAAAGCTGGGATTTGTGCTGATAAGAGGTGAAAATGCTGAACCAATCAGAGGTACTGCTTCTGTCTGCTTCATCAGGCTGTGTACTTGTATGTATTTCTGCCATTGACTGTTAACAAGAATCTGAGGTCCATATTAGAAAAGCTGCTAAAATCATAAAACTTTGCAGAATTGTAATAAATTATCGATATGAATTACTGGTCTGTGATAGTGTATTAATTTGTAGTGGAAGAAAACATGTGGACAAGGTGGAATTGAACCCACGACCTTTGGGCTTCAGACCCGTGTCATTACCAACTGCGCCACTGGGAAAGAGAGCGGGCGCCTGGAAAACAGGGTGATGAGCAGTCAGAATTAGATCGCGTTGAGAGGCGAAAAACGCCATTTTTTTGGAGTTACAAAACGTTGTTTAACTCAAAAACTAGGTGGGATAGAAGCATAATTCTTGTACTGGGTGAATGACTTTGGTGAACTTTGACTGCGATTTTCATAGCTCTTTGTAACTCCGTCGCGGAGATATGACGAGAGAAAAAACGGCTTCAGTTTCGGAGTTTGAAAACTGAGAGGAGGACAGATTTCCTACCATCAAACAAGTCTAACTCATCTCAGAACGGTAATAGGTGAGAAAATATTTCTGCTGAAAAGAGTTCAATTAGCATGATTTCTGCTGAAAAGAGTTCAATCAGCAGAATTTCTGCTGAAAAGAGTCTTTTTCTGAAAACAGCAGAAAAAACTGAAAATTTTGCTGAAAAGAGTTCAATCAGCAGAATTTCTGCTGAAATGAGGTGAATGAGCAGAATTCTGCTGAAAAGAGCAGAAGCTGCTGAGAATTATGCTGATAAGAGTTGAAATGGTTGAAGATTTGGCAGAAAAGAGGTAAATCAGCAGAATTTCATCTCATACTCATCTCACTGAGCCAAACCGGTTCTCATATGATACCACTTCTTACAGGGTTCATGTTTACTAAGGCACTACCCAAAAGGCGCAACAAGAGGGCACTCCAACACAAGAGATGACCTACACTGATGCACTTAGTAAACAGTCAGCCCCCTACTTAGCCACTACATAATACAGTGAAATTACAGTATACAAATTTACACAAATACTATGATTTGGCAGAAATACTATGACTTAGTAGTAATACTATAACATAAAAGATTTCCTAAAAAAACTATGAAATTGCAGTAATTATATGACTTGGCAGAGATACTACGTTTTAGCACAAATACAGCAAAGAGGGACTCATCCAGGCTGGAGAAACTGATCAGGAAGGCTAGCTCTGTGGTCGGCATGAAGCTGGACACTCTGGTGACAGTGGCAGAGAAAAGGACATTAAAGAAACTGATGGACATTATGAACAATGCTGGGCATCCTCTGCACACGGCCATAAACAATCAGAAGAGTCTGTTCAGTGACAGGTTGCTTCTCCCAAAGACAAGAACTAACAGACTTAAAAACTCCTTTGTCCCACACGCCATCAAACTGTTTAACTCCTCTCTGGAGGGGAAAGGGAGGGGAAACAGGAGGACAAAGGAGGGGGGAACAACTAAGCTGTAGTGCCTCTTCACCTCACTGTACAATACCTTGTGCAATACTTTTTGTAAATAGTCAACAGTGCAATAGACTCAATACTTGAAATGTGCAATTGTGCAATTCACTTGTATTTTTATTTTTTATTCCTATTTATTCTATTTATCCCCTTTGTATATTTTATTTATATTTGTCTCTGTATTTATATATGTGTGTGTGTGTGTGTATATATATATATATATATATATATATATATATATATATATATATATATATATATATAACAATTCTATTATATAGCAATATATTATAAAATAACAGAAATATTATGATTTGGCCCAAAAACCATGATTTTGCACAAATACCATGATCTTTGCAAAAATACTATGATTTAGCAGAAATACTATGATTTGGCAAAAGTACTAAGATGTAGTAGAAGTACTTTGCTTTAGCAGAAATACTATGATTGAGGAGTAATACTTAAACATAGGAGAAATATTGATACACAGACACACATACACAGACAGTAAAGGGAACAGGAGCTGTTGAGAGTCTGGGCTTGGTATATGTAGGTCAGTTAAATTAGCTGCACCTGCTGTAGTCAGCCCTTACACACACAGACACAGAGAGAGGTGTGAGTTTTCTTCAGTGTATTTCTGACATTCAGGATTCCCCTCCAACAAATGGCCATAATTTCCTAACCGTAAAGGCTAGAACGGTCATTCAGACATCGTTTTGTTCAGAAGAGATGGGGGGATCTTCAGGTCTTCATAATTCAGAGATAAAATATAAATTATTAAAGATATATGACTTGTAATACACTGTAACTGAGTAGAGGCGAAGCAAAAACTGCCTTGACTTGCTCTCAAACAACCTTTGGTAACTCTAAATCTATATGGAGCATAAAAATCATTCTTTCACCGTAAGAAACAGCAGCCTTTGGTGAACAGTCATGGAAATTTTCAGGGCTCTGTGGAAATCCATCAAAAAGATATGATGAGAGAAAAAAGTGCCTCATTTCCAGAATTTGAAATCTGATGAAATCTGAGCGAGGGACAAATTTCCTACCCTCAAACAAGTCTAACTCATCTCAGAACGGTAATAGGTGAGAAAATAATTCTTGAATTGTGAGCATCAGGAGTGTCTGAAGATATATCGGGACAAGCCTTATGTCTTAACTTCGCTTCGTTAAGGAGATATGACAATTTGAAAATGCCTCTCATTAGAGAAATCCAGCGGTGATTTTGAACAAACTCTCCATTGAGTTTATATGGAGAGTTTTCACACTTTGTGTTACTCTGAGGAGATTTGCAAAATATCTATAAGTCCCACAACAATTATAGCGACATTTTCTGAAAGCCAGCAAAAATACCTACGTTTTGATGTATAATTTGTGGGGCTTGAGTGGAAATTGAGCGAGTAGCAAGAAGTTGTTTGGACATGAAGAGAAAATTCAAACAGTTTCACTGTCCCCTCTGAGTTAATTGCATAGCAACCATAGCAACGCATGTATTTTCGCAAAAATCACAATTTTGCAACTGAAGACTTAAAGAGAGATAAGATGAAAACGGTAGAAGATCTGAAAAAGCTGAATCACACAGGAATAGCCCAATCATTTGAGAACGTTTTAAAGTTTGAATGGAGTTTCTAGGTGAAAGTATGAGGAAGTAGTTAAGTTTCAAAGACAAGAAAGTTTTAGCAGATGCCTATTAAGGCATCCATACAATAAAGGGAAACAGGAACTCAATAGTGTGGATGCCTTTGAGGGCATCCACACAAATATCCCCAAAGGTGTGATTTTTGTTTTTTGAATTTTGTTTAACTGGTTTTAATTATAGTTACTTTTTGTGAACATTTGTTGCAGCATTTAAAAATACATCATTTATTTTCAAACTTTTATTTGATTTAGAGCATCATATTTGACCAACGTAAATGTTTTAATTTCATATAAAATAACTGAAACAGTGAACTAAATATCTGAAATCTTTCCTTCCTTAAAAGTTATAATCCTACTTAAGTTATAGTGCAAACGCTTAAGCAACAAATATACTTGATGCTAATTAATTAATATTTCCCTTTGATGTTGCAACTATGCGGTCACTTCTGTCTTTAAACAAAATAATATTTTCCAGTTACAGAAATCATAAAGTCCAAACTAAAGTGCTACTGTTGCTATATGCATTTTATATAAATCATGGATGATGGTCCTGACATGAAGGAAGAGAAAGTTACAGGTTGCATCCTTTGACTTTGTCTCCGTGCCTTTGGGCCATTTTCAGAAGGACAGATGTTTCTGTTCAATTCTTAAATCAATTTTTTCAAACACAAACACTATTTTAAAGCTTCTAGAGAGTAAAATATTAATGATAATTATAATAACAATAATAAAAACAAAAGCTCTCAGATCCATCAAACCAAGCAGCAGAAAGAACAATAACTGAAGAGAAAACTTTAACCTTGTAGACTTCATTATGTTCCAGCTGCTCTACAGACGCTGTGACCTCGAACTTAAGCAGGTCGTAACGTATGTGCAGCTCAATAACTTCATAATCAGACCCTGTGGTATTTAGGCAGCAGAACAACTAAAAATAACAACTACAAATAATGTTTTTAGGTTTCTGTTGTACTGCAAGGTTCTGTACAGGAGAACCAAACCAAGAGCAAATATTACGTCTCATTTACACCTGAGCACAAAGAGCCATCAACATTTAGCAAATTGAATCATCTTTGTTTAGATGCAAGAAGAATCATATAGAAATGAAAAAGTAGAAATAGAAATCCAGAGCAAAGATATCCTCTAATTCAGCGTAGCACATGTGCAGCTGCTGCGATTCACGTAAGCATCCGGCTCGTCGCTGTTGCAGATTTTTCTCTCGCTGTTCTGGCTCACAGCGCTGCAAACACAAAAATAAATATCCCCAAAGGTGTGAAAGGGAGCTAATTAGTAAGAGTATTGTTACTCTCCGCAGGAGTAGTCCAGCAGTAGAAATCAGTCCAATAACAAGGTGTGTAACATCTAGCAGGGTGACAGAAAAACCCAGGGTAACTTCTAAGGACCTCAACGTCTCTCTCACATTGTGTTTTTTAAACATGCTTCCATTTGTCACTTCAGTCTTTACTCTGAAATACAGGAAGAGAAATCATGGCTGAAACAATTTCTCATGAAACCAGGGGTGTGGTCCAACAGTCAGTTTGGTGAGGAAGGTTCCTATCTACATCGTTCCCTCGCTCACCTGGAGACCGCTGGAAGCACTGTGAGAATCATGTTCTTTGATTTCTCCAGTGCCTTCAACACCATTCTTCCCTCGGTTCTAAAGGACAAGCTGGTGAACTCTGGAGTGGACCATCACCTCACTACCTGGATCCTGGACTACCTCACCGACCGACCACAGTATGTGAGGACTCAGGGCTGTGTGTCGGACAGGGTCGTCTGCAGTACGGGGGCCCCACAGGGAACGGTTCTGGCTCCGTTCCTCTTCACCATCTACACTGCAGACTTCTCCCACAATTCCACCCAGTGCTTCCTGCAGAAGTTCTCTGATGACTCTGCAATAGTCGGCCTCATCACTGATGGGGACGACAAGGAGTACAGAGGTCTGACCCAAGACTTTGTGGACTGGTGCCAGCTGAACTACCTCCAGATCAATGCCAGTAAAACCAAGGAACTGGTGGTAGACTTCCGCAGGCACAAGCATTCTCCACTGCAACCACTGAACATCCAAGGTATGGACATTGAGGCTGTGGACAGCTACAGGTACCTTGGTGTTCATCTGAACAATAGACTGGACTGGACTCATAACTCAGACGCCCTCTACAGGAAAGGGCAGAGCAGGCTGTACCTGCTGCGGAGACTCAGGTCGTTTGGAGTGGAGGGCCCACTGCTGAAGACCTTCTATGACTCTGTTGTGGCTTCTGCTATCTTCTATGGTGTGGTCTGCTGGGGCGGCAGCATCTCTGCTGGGGACAGGAAGAGACTGAACAGGGTGATCCGAAGGGCCAGCTCTGTTCTAGGATGCCCTCTGGACCCAGTGGAGGTGGTGAGTGACAGGAGAATGGTGGCTAAGCTGTCATCCCTGTTGGACAACATCTCCCACCCCATGCAGCAGACTGTGACAGCACTGAGCAGCTCCTTCAGTGGGAGACTGCGGCACCCACGGTGTGGGACGGAGAGATTTCGCAGGTCTTTCCTCCCCACTGCTGTCAGACTCCATAATAAAGACTTTAACTGATCAAGCACACACATCCATACATATGCAATAATACTAAGTGCAATAATCCTTTCTGTCATCGTTGTATTTTTACTCAGTTGTATATAGTATTTGTATTTGTATTCTATTTTTATCTTATTGTATATTTATTTTATTTTATTCTACTGTATATAGTATTTTATTTTATTCTATTCTGTACAGTTGTGTGCTGTATTTATTCTTATTGTATTCTAATTTTTGCCTCATAACTTTTGCACTGTCCACTTCCTGCTGTGACAAAACAAATTTCCCACGTGTGGGACTAATAAAGGTTATCTTATCTTAACTGAGAGAAGTGACCCAGAAGTATCTGTGTAGCAGCCACAATGAATCCAGATCATGAGCTTTATTAACTGATCAAAGTCTCTTCTTTCATCTTCTGTATCATTCAGTTTGCATTGGTAATGCCCATTATTGTAACGCTTTTTTAAGACGAGCAAAACTTTATTTCACTGTGGGTTAGCTGGGATAAGTGATGGATGGAGGGAATTTTACTTCAGCCACAGAAATCCTAAACAGGAAGGAGGAGCAGAGTTACAGTGGATCACTATCCAGCAGGGAAACAAGGTTTATTTCAATTTCTTGGCCATGAGTGAGATTTACTGAGTGGGCAAATTAGGGAGACGACACCATCAGATCCCGAGCCCTCCATGTGTTAATCAAGAGACGGCTGCTGTGCTACATCCATAAATAATGAATAAATTAGGAGCTAAAGCTGAAAGGACAGTTTATTTGTACCATCTTCACGTGAACACATTCAAGAACATCACAGATGAAGAAACATTAAAAACTTCCACACTACATAAAGCAAGAAAAATAGTTTTTCTTTCAGGTGGTTTCAGAAAAACAGAAACATCAAACATCTCCAAGACTCTCTTTGAAAGAACTAAAAACCTTTGTTCTCATGGTCCAATCATGAGTGAACTCCCCGATGAAGCCTTGTGTGCTAAAACATGTCAGAGTTTTAAAGGTTAAACATGAGTTTCCAAAACGTTTTGCTGGAGAACAATGAACTATTTGACTGAGTTTCAATCATTTACAGACGAGAAAAACCAGGACAGAGAAAAAAGGACAAAACTGACTCAGTAAAACAACAGAAAAGAAGATCCCATGTAGATCTGTATGTATGTAGAAGTTCAGCCCAGCAACCAGTTCAGTTCAACACAAGTTTAAATGATTCTATCTGAACTCTGTGGAGCCTGATCTCAAGCTTTTTGAGTCTGACACAGAAACCAGAGGATCTTTCTGTGTCTTCAGATTCACTGTGATCCAGTGATGGGAGTGATTTCAGCCCTGAGTGATCGCACTGATGTTTGCACAGAGCAGACAATGAGGTGAATGTTTGGGCACATTGGTAACAGTGAAACAGTTTATTAGTAACGTGGGATCGTTTGTGTGCAGAGTATGAACTGAGATTCCTGAAGCTCTTGTCACACTGGTCACAGCTGTAGTTTCCTTCCATGTGTGCACGTTCATGAATGTTACGATTACCTGACTGTGAGAAGCTTCTCTCACAGTGTCTGCACTTGTGTGGTTTCTCTCCTGTGTGGACTCCTTTGTGTGTTTTAAGCTGACTTGCAGTGGTGAAGGATGACCCACACTGATCACAGAGGTGCTTTTTAACCCCACTGTGAATCAGTTCATGTTGTTTTAAGTGATCCGATGTGGTGAAGCTTCTCCCACATTCTTTGCAGTATTTCAGTTTGTCTCCAGTGTGTCTACGTTGATGTACTTTTAGGGTCTTTTGCCGACTGAAAGTTTTTCCACAGAGGTCACAATGAAAGTCTTTCCCACCACCACAGTGATGACAGGGTTGAGAACTGGATCCATCTGTGTCGCTCTGCTTCTAAACAAAGACACAAAGACAGTGTAAGTCAGTCCTTCAACATTTGTATCCTGAACGTCGCCTGAAATAAAGAGCATCTCTGCAGACGTCCAACTACATTTGACTGTTTCAGTTAACACACTCAGTTTACTGGGCTTCAATAACTACAATACTACCACCATAATACTACAGTAATACTAAAATCATAACTGAAAGGAAACTCTGAATAATCACTCAGAGCTGCTTTTCCATGCAGTAGAATTGCTAACATGCTAACACAGTTTAATGAGCAGAGTTGTTCCAAACAGTCAGGCTAAAATGACAAGATAACAATATAAATACATACCTCACAGTAGCTGCACTTGTAGAGTCTCTTTCTGGTGTGGATCTGTTGGTGTCGTCTCAGGTAACGTGGAGATTTAAAAGTCTTCTCACACAGCTCACATTGATAAGGTCTCTCCTCAGTGTGGGTAAACATGTGTCGTTGTAAGTCTGCGTCTGTTGTAAAGTATTTGCCACACTGTTCACAGCAGTACACATCATGTCTGGTGTGAATGCGTAGGTGTGTATTTCGGCTCCCTCTCCGGCTGAAAGTTTTTCCACAGATGTCACAGCTGTATGGCTTAATTCCAGAGTGGGTAACTAGATGCTTCTGTAAGCTGCTACTGTGAGTAAAAGCTCTGCCACACTGATCACAGCTGTACGCTTTAACTCCACTGTGGATGAGTTGGTGTTGTTTTAGGTAACCCTTCAAGGAAAAAGACTTTCCACACAAGTCACAGCTGAACGGTCTCTCTCCAGTGTGGATGACCTGATGCTGTTTTAGTGAAGCCTTCTCAGTAAAACCTTTCCCACACTCGTCACAGCTGTATGGCTTAATTCCAGAGTGGGTAACTAGATGACTCTGTAAGCTGCTACTGTGAGTAAAAGCTCTGCCACACTGATCACAGCTGTAAGCTTTAACTCCACTGTGGATGAGTTGGTGTTGTTTTAGGGAACCCTTCAAGGAAAAAGACTTTCCACACAAGTCACAGCTGAACGGTCTCTCTCCAGTGTGGATGACCTGATGCTGTTTTAGTGAAGCCTTCTGAGTAAAACCCTTCCCACACTCGTCACAGCTGTATGGCTTAAATCCAGAGTGGGTAACTAGATGACTCTGTAAGCTGCTACTTTGAGTAAAAGCTCTGCCACACTGATCACAGCTGTACGCTTTAACTCCACTGTGGATGAGTTGGTGTTGTTTTAGGGAACCCTTCAAGGAAAAAGACTTTCCACACAAGTCACAGCTGAACGGTCTCTCTCCAGTGTGGATGACCTGATGCTGTTTTAGTGAAGCCTTCTGAGTAAAACCCTTCCCACACTCGTCACAGCTGTATGGCTTAAATCCAGAGTGGGTAACTAGATGACTCTGTAAGCTGCTACTGTGAGTAAAAGCTCTGCCACACTGATCACAGCTGTACGCTTTAACTCCACTGTGGATGAGTTGGTGTTGTTTTAGGGAACCCTTCAAGGAAAAAGACTTTCCACACAAGTCACAGCTGAACGGTCTCTCTCCAGTGTGGATGACCTGATGCTGTTTTAGTGAAGCCTTCTGAGTAAAACCCTTCCCACACTCGTCACAGCTGTATGGCTTAAATCCAGAGTGGGTAACTAGATGACTCTGTAAGCTGCTACTGTGAGTAAAAGCTCTGCCACACTGATCACAGCTGTACGCTTTAACTCCACTGTGGATGAGTTGGTGTCTTTTTAGGGAACCCTTCAAGGAAAAAGACTTTCCACACTCGTCACAGCTGTATGGCTTAATTCCAGAGTGGGTAACTAGATGACTCTGTAAGTGGCTACTGTGAGTAAAAGCTCTCCCACACTGATCACAGCTGTACGCTTTAACTCCACTGTGGATGAGTTGGTGTGTTTTTAGGGAACGCTTCAAGGAAAAAGACTTTCCACACAAGTCACAGCTGAACGGTCTCTCTCCAGTGTGGATGACCTGATGCTGTTTTAGTGAAGCCTTCCCAGTAAAACCCTTCCCACACTCGTCACAGGTGTGTTTTTTCTCTCCCTTTCTTCTGTGAGGTTTGTCGGCCTCCTGAGAGCGCTGACTTCTGGCTCCATGTTGGTCCTGCAGTGACAGAGATACAAACAGAGGCAGTGAGTGAAATGCAGTCGTGGAACAAACTCAACCTTCAAACTCCATTAACACTAGTTTTAAACCTGAAGGTGGAGCGTGGCACCAAACACCTTAAAGGTCTCTTATCCCCACCTGCTGGTAGTTCTAACACATTACACCCAACCTGCTGTTAAAGATAATTCATGACTGTTCAAACACTAAAATCATACACACACACACACACACACACACACACACACACACACACACACACACACACACACACACACACATTATTTTATAATTTAGATTATTTTGTTGTTTCCTATGACATATTTCTATAATTTGTATAGATTTATACAGAATTATTCAGTGATAATAAATCCTATGTTTGTTTATTCTAAAGGAACCCCGTTAGCTTCCACAACAGATGTTGCTCGTCTTCCATCAAATACTCACATAAAATATTACACAATAAAGTGTATTCAAGATATCCACATAATTTCACTCTTACATCCACAGTGAGGTTTCACAATTGTTCAAATATAAGCAATCAATAATAATAATAATAATATCAATAACATTGAGGCACATTACACAAATTTCAAAAACAAATCATGTCTTACAATATTTACAACAACTAAAAGCTCTGTAAATCGGCTTTTAAGTGTTCATTAAAGTTTTGAATAATTCTCTAAATTTTAAGGCAACTTATTCCACTTAAAAGTTGCTCTAAATGTAACAGTTTTACAAAACGTTACTTTTAACTCGAGCATTTACTAAATTGCAGCTTGTTGAAAACTGTGTAATATGATGATGTATTTCATCTGGATACTGCAGCTGAGCAGAATAAATGCGGTGTGTTTAACAGAATTGCTTTCTTTAGAACTACAAGTAAGCCATAGAATATTTTAGCCTGTACAGGAAGCCAAGAAAGGTTATTATGCATTTTATCAATATTAGTATAGTATGAACATCTTCACACTAATCTGGACGCCTTATTCTGGACTAACTGAAGTCTGTTAAGATCTGTCTTATTAGCTGCTGACCAAATGATTGAACAATACTCCAGATGAGACATTACTAGTGCATTAATGACATCTTTCATAATGAAGAAGTGATACACAAAGAGCATTTCATAGCCATAGCTATGCCTTGTCGGCAGAGTTATGTGACATTAGTGATGTTTGTACTTTCAGCGTTAACTTGGTTTTAAAGCCTTTAAAATATACGCCGTTCAATAGTCGACCTTAATCTGACAGAGAATGTGATGATTTTGTGGATAATTAAAGTCAGTCATATATCCACAAACACAACAAGCTGAAAGTCAGTGATGCTGCTCGGTTTGCAGTCCTGAACATCACGGCACAAGCAGGATTCACTGCACTGTTAATGTTAGCTGTGTTACATTGCTGCCTCTGTTCGGTGGTGTCGAGCCAAACGCACTTTAACGTGTGTTTGAACGAGCTGACGGTTCACTCGTTAAGCTGAAAGAAAGATGCTTTAATCACAGCAGTCACACATGTGTCCACTGCACCATCTGGAACTCTTCTTGTTTACACTCGTAATAACACAAACACTAAATCCTGCTTCTCTGGTGCTGTTGTGTAGCAGTGTGTACACCTGAGACTGTCACCTGTCTGTCTGTCCTGCACTCTCTCTCTGTTTCTTTCTCTCTGATTGTGGAATAAAAGTATGAACATGTGTTTATAAGTTACACTTGTGTTTGAATCCTGCAGCTTATCACACATTTGATTTCCATGTGTGACGACTGCAAGTGTCCAGAGTGAGGACAGACTGAGGGAGCCACTGCTGCACATCATCTGTGAGGCTTTGCAGCCCTGATGATCCACCAGGACAAACTCAGCAGTGTGTGAGGAAGAGGAGGAGGAAGAGCCAGCAGCAGCTGACAGATGGAGAGAATAGACAGACTGTTCCCTGTTTGTGAAGGACTGCTAGGAAAGTTTAACATAACTGTCTGTGCTGAATCAGTCTTATTAGGTAATGTTCAAATAATGTGATCATCCCAGTGTTTCCAGTGTGGGAGAAAGTACTCAGGGCCTTCAAGTTACACACTATGAAAGGCAGCAACAAGTTTAATGTTCAGAAACCTAAAGTCTGTATCAGCAGCAGAATGGAGCTAAAAATAAATGTTGGTTTCAGTTCTATGAAGCTTTGAGTATTTTGGATCAGCAGCTGCTGTGTTTGTTGCATCATATTGCTGTAACTGTTTATATGCTTTATATATTCTGAGCTAAGTTGATCTATAGTGTTACATGATACACTCTCAGAAATAATATAAATATATATATATAAATAACTGTTAGTATCATGGTTGCTAGGCAACCTGGGCAGCGCGACGGAGGTTAGACGTCCCATTTCACGAGCCTACGAGCCTCGCACTTCGGCCTTAGCGGTCTTTGAGTCTGCGGCCCTTGAGGACTTTAAAGCTGCAGAACCTGAATCGGGATACAGCCATGATGATCTCCAGCCTCGTGCTCGCCAACATTCTGACCTGAGTTAAGAAGACGATTACTGAAATGGTCTCAGCAGGTCCTTTGATGACAGCAATGAAATGCAGTGGTAAGGCTGCCACGATTAGTCGACTAGTCACGATTACGTCGACTATCAAAATCGTCGACGACTGATTTAATAGTCGACGCGTCGTTTGAAGCTTTGTAAGATCTCAAAAGCAGGAATAAGTAGCAGGATTTAAGAGTGTAATAACGGACTGAAACAGAAGATGGCAGCACTGCATGTACAAGGATGCCAGCTGCCGTTAAACCCCGACGAAGAAGAAGCTCTGTCCCAGAATTCATAGCGCGGCCCAGCGCAGTTTCCAACAATAGCGGCAGCTAGTTAGTTTTAATATTACTCTTATTATTCTTTCTGGGTCACAAAATAAACGTTTAACATATTTTCAGGCGAGAATGTAGCTGTGTAAACCTCAAATATCGGCTCAGTTTATCAAGACATCACATATTTTCAAAAGCGCTCCGACGTTTTCGGAGAAGTCTGTTACCCACTAGCTCGATAGCTAGCCGGGGACCATGAGAGCACCGGACTCCCGGCAGATCGTTTTCAAACCCACCGCCCTACTCAGGTTAAACATGATATATAAGTCACTTAGATAAACTTAAAAATGTTATTGTTTGGCTTTTTTCAGTATTTTATTTGTTCCTGAGTAATTCGGCTGAGTTTATTAAACTTCACCAAAACAATCTGCACATTTAATTAAAATTTAATAAACTACCAGCTTGTCTTTATTTTTAGTTAGCACATACCTTAAACACTTAAAGCTGTAAGCTAATGATAGTTATATAAGAGCAGATGCTGCTGGTGCAATAAGCTGTACGTTTTACGTCCAATGGATGATGATCTGATTAGTCGAGTAATCGCAAAAATAATCGGTGACTAGTCGACTATCAAAATAATCGTTTGTGGCAGCCCTATGCAGTGGTAAGGCGTTTTGGGGATTAAGTTCGTTTTCATGGCAAAGAAGGACGATGCAGTTCATCTGATCACTCCTCATAACATTCTGGAGTGCAGGCAAAATGCTATTATAAAAACTTAAGCAGCAACTTCTCCAGGTTCCAATATTTATGCAATTCTCAAAGCTTTTGGCCACGACTGTATAACCTCTTCTGAAGTTTAGTGGATATTATACATGGTTATGCTCAGGATGTGTCGGCCAGTTTCCACTGGAAACGCCTTTTGATTAAACTGTCAGCGAGGAATTTGCATTTGCACTGTTACATTTTTATATAACTTTAATGCACATAAACAACAGCTGCTTGTTTCAGTGAAAATACATTGATGGGTTTTTAATAAAGTTGTGCAGCTGTAAAGTATTTTGTCTGGTGTCAATTCTATCGTCAGCTACATCGTTATGGCAAATGTTCAAATGTATATGGTGATAAATATCTTTGGTCATATGGTCCTGCTCTGTCTGTCACCTTCTGTGTTGAGCTCATTGTTTCCTCTGTAGTGGCTGAGCTGAGTCCAAGTAGCTGAAAATGTTCCTCTGCTGCTCCGTCAGACTCTCCTCCTCCTGCTGATCAGCTGGGACACAAAACAGATCTTTGTTAGGCTCCACACTGCACTGAAGAGTCAAAGTGTCTCATATGTTCATCTGACAAGTAAAAGAACACATTTTTGTTTCCCGAGGTGGGCAACTTGTTGGAAACAAACACAAAAGGTTTGAGCACTGATACCTGCCATTGCTGGCATTGAAAGATGCAACGCCAGCAATGTGGATTGTCAAGACTCAAACCAATCATCAAGCAAAGACAACAGGGATCATTTGTTTCTGTTTATTTAGCATTCACAGCATTTGTAGTTGCCTTCTGTGCAGGGGAAGTCCACGCACACTGTGTGGTACCGCCATCCGCAGAAGGTGCATTCAACCTCTGTAAGAGAAACGAGATTGTCTGAGACTGAAATGATATTCACTAAAGAAGTGGTGATTTGTAAAACTTCAAGTGTATGATAAGGTGAAAACAAATACACAACTGCATGTCATGTAGTTGAAGGTTTTTTTTCTTTTGGAAGACCGGAAAACACTGAAAGTTACAAATTAGTCCTTTATTTATCCAGGTAAAAAAAAAATCTCATTGAGATTAAAAATCTCATTTCCAAGAGAGACCTGGCGTCATGGCAACACAAGTCACATACCACACAGGTATATAACATTTAAAACAAACACAATATCCCAACATGTGTAACAAATGTATTGTGCTTGAAACAAATTCAGAATAGGTGATAAAGCAGCTGCACATGTGTGTCACGAGTAAATCTGGCTGTATAACAAACAGAAACAAGTGATGCTGCTGTCTTTGCTCAACGGTTGGTTTGAGTCTTGACAATCCACATTGCTGCCATCTTTCAATATGTTGAATGCACCAGTGTAAGTGCAGCCACTCAGACTCAATGTGTTCATAGAAACAGGTGCAGATGTGTCACGAGTTCATCCAGCAGTAGCTATGGCACTTGGCCACAGGGGGCAGCAGTGGACTGACCTGCATTCGAGACTGCTCCAGCTGCTCTGTGACAGTCAGTAGATCTGCTACAAATTGCAGATCATATGCAAGTTTTGGAAATGACATTATAAATATTCCTAACTTAGCCACGGCAGCATTGTTGATGTATTACCTATATACTACAAATTATTCCACCTGCTGAAAAGTGGATCTAATGTGGGCGGACTCACACTTAGCAAATAAACCTGTGATGTGAGAATGTAATCAAACTGTTGATCAGAGGCAAAGTAATTTAAAGTTTATGATGCTATCGTCTAATGTTAGCTGACATGATGTTAGCTTGTAAACTTATGTTGTTGTCTGGGTCTCATGTCTGATCTGATGATAATAACTGTGACAACACAGAGATTAAATAAAGGACGTTGGTGGGACTTCTTATGTTAGAACTATAACTTCAGTTAAGGAGTGAGACGTAAGGTGACAAGGAGAATGAAGAGAATGAGAAAGAAGTAACTGGGAAGAGAAAATGAAAACAAAAATTTGAAATGATCAAATTTGTGTTAACAGATGATGGTGATTTTAAAAATTCAAGTAATTTAAAGGTTTTATCCTATTTGTTGTTGTTTTTTTCATATTCTTCTATTTGCAAGAGGTTATTAATAAAACAGGTTCTCTTTCTGGTTTCTCTTTTTGGACGCACTCTCTACAGCTCATCACATCCAAAATGGTGGATGTCAAGTACAAAACCTCGACAGAAACAATCAGCAAGAATTTTAGCATCAGTCCAAAATAAAACTGTCCAACTACAGAGTTTTAAAATCCAACTAAACTATGAACAGAGATCTTTTACAAATAGGCTATTGATGAGATGACAGTGGTAACAAAAACGTACACATCCGCGCACACAGACAAAATGGCGGGAGAGCGTTTAACGGTCGACCTCATGAGTCCGTTACCGTGAACTATGGAGCGGCAGATTTGTGCTGGAACTGAGCTGCACACAGCTGATGTTAGCCAGGAAACATTACACACTGCTAACGTTACCTTCACACGGAGCTTCACACGGAGACGATCAGCGTCAGGCACAAACACCAAGTTCAGAAAAGAGGAACTTTGAGCAGGAAGGAAAGAGTCAAAGCGGCGTTTGAGGACACGTTTACAACCACGAACATCAGAATCTGTCTGTGCTGCATTCAAGTGCAAGTTGGAAACTCACTAATCTCTGTCATGTTGTCCAAAGATGATTTATTTCTGCTGGTTTTCTTGTTTGAAACACAAACATGTGTCAGCACTTTGTTGTTCTTCACCCTGCAGCATTTGAATATTTCAGGAGTAAACTGATCATAAATTCATGAAGTCATGAATGAAAGTGCAGACTGAGAGTGGATCACATGATGTTTGAGGTGTGTCATGTGACATGTTCAGTATTGTCACACATGTCTAGATTGTCCCTGATATCATAGCTGCTCAAACACTGATGATTATATTTGAAGAATTATTCCTGATGGCAGCAAAGTTTGAATGGAGCTCTCTGTCTGTGCTGATTTGTCGCCCTCTGGAGGTCAAAGCACAAACTGCATGATGTCACTGTAACCACCACGGTGACAGGAAGTGTTTTTAAATGATGAAACATGTCAGTGATGCTGATAGTGTGTTCATCACAGACGTTCAGGCTTCGTGTTGACATGAATCAAAGTTAATGTCATTATGGACCAAGGACAGTACTCTGGGTCTCCTGCAGAACAACTCGAGCTGTGATACCTGAATGAAGAGCCTCTGCTGCTTTAAAGAAGGAGGCTCGAGGCAGAGGTGAGGTGCAGACCAACCAGCTTTAATTCAGCAACTTTAACAGAAGGATCAGAAAAATAAAACTATACAGCACAGTGATGCTGACTGAAGCCACAGCATTAAACTAAACAAGCATCGGATCATCTTTAACAACATCTAATAAATAATGACAACTATTTAATCCTGTATTTCCTACAATAAAGCCTGTTCAGATATTTGTTGCTGATGGAAATGTAAAAGGCTCCCAGGAACCAAAGGACAAAAACAGAGGCAACAGTCACAGCTGCAAAGGATCCCCTAACACATAAACTGGTTCGAAGATATTTTCTAGCTCTGCAGAGGAGCTTGATTGCACGGACAGTAAAAAGTGGATTCAATAACAGCAGCGAGCGCTGAGTGATATAACGGTGCTGCGAGCAGCAGTGCAAAGGCTCACACAGAGACAGCAGCTACACTGTGTGTGGATGTGATCCACAGTCACAGCTGTGGGTTTCAGTCAGTGTGTCTCTAACTTCATGGTCACATTTCAAAGCTTATTGGAGCCAGAAGATGTTCAAGTAAAAGATTTATTGCTGTACTCGTCTACCAGGATAACAGGAGGTTCATAAAGCTGTGTAATACTTCAGCTTTCCATCATGGAGTAGTAGTTGTGTCCCTTTGTGTTTATTAGTGTGTTCACACGTCTACTTTAACTTCACTCTGTAATGAAAGGATTCAAATCCCTGATAAATACATACATGCTGACTCTGAGTCTCAGTGAAGGAGGAAAGGATGGATGAAGGCAGCCTAGTGTGGGTCATGTGTGTCCAGCAGTCATCCAGGGCCTGGATCCATCTGTAACAGGAAGACAAAGTCCAGCCTGTAATCATCCTATCAGGCACAGCGTTTCCATCCAGCATCCTGACGACGCTAACAACCCGTCAAACGTCTCCTCTGGTCCACAGAAGTCACACTTCCTGTGTCATGTTTACCTTTTTAAGTGTGCTATTCAAGCCTGTGTGACCAACTCTGACTCTCCAGATTCCATCCTGGTCTCTGCTGCAGCTTCTTCTACACGACTGTTTTCTGTATAATAATATCTGCTTTTCCCGTCTCTGTCCCAGTGTGCCTGCCACTCGTCCTTCATCTTTACCTTCATTATACTCTTCACCTCACTTTCACTGTATTTTATAGTCAAACCTGCACGACTTCTTCTTGCTGCACCTTTTTAAACTTATCGTCCTGTTCATTGCATCAACACCGATATTCACAGGGAGCCATAAGAAATCCACTTCTGTCCCTCTGTGTTTGATTCTATACAGTAAATGAAGTATATCAAAAACAATATGTTGCCTAGAGTCTGAAGACATATCACCTGTGCTCACTAGCACGCTGCTAGAGTCCCAGCAAACCACATACCTGCATATTAGTGCGTCCTCCACCCAGTTCAAGCCAGTAACATCACTACCAGCTCCCAGTATAAACTGCCACATCATCTGTAATTCTTTTACTCATCACCAAACTTATTTGTGGGAGAACAAATGCAGCAGCCGTTCTTTTATCTGACAGTGTTGACGCATCAGTAAATATCCTCACATGACCTGAGGACTTTCCCACTATATGAACCTGCTTTTAGTCGCCCCTCCTCCCTCGCCACAAGCTTCCTTTACAACATAACTTATAAAAAACAACTTTATTGACAATCAGCAATAACAATTACAGACAGTCTAGAAGAAGAATCACATGATCAAGGAGCAGAAGTTTATGGTTTTAATAGCTTTTACATTTTGGGAAAGTTTTAAAAACATTGTTTGGTTTTCTTTCTAAAGCGTTGAAAGGACGGCTTTGCATCAGAAAAGTAAGATCAGCAAATGAATCCATTAAAGTTCTTTTGCCTTGTTTGCAAAAGAAGCCAAACAACATTTGTGTTACAAAGAGAGACTTCAGAACAGATCAAAGATCACAAACATCAGGCACTGATGGAAACAGCCAAACACAGAAACAGAGGCACCAGCAGGTGAAGGAGGCCTGTTGTAGAAATGACTCTGAGTGCTCAGGTAGAAACGCATGAAGAACCAGTGCGTCTAATATTTGGAGACCAATCTGTGTTTGAGCGTCCTGGATGAAACACAGATCATGTTGCAGAGCGAGGACGTCGTCTTTCCTCCCGAGTGTGTAACTACAGGACGTGTGCAGCAGGTTTAATCGTCCTCCTGACAGTTACTGATGAACGAGTCCTTCAGGGAGGCTCCAGGATCACTGTGGCTTTTACCAGCTGCTGCTAAACTGAGAGGTGTTGCTGCTTCATGTGTGAAGATGTCTGCATGGCTTTAACAGTGCAGACGTTCCTCATGTGCACCCATTTCATATGTTTTATTGTGATGTTTAGTAACATCTGCTTCCCTCCTTCAGGCAGACGATAAAGTGAGCTCAGCCTTAAACATGTGGAGAGAACGTTTGACCGACAGTCCTGGGACGACTGCAGAACAATGGTTTGTTTTTAATGATAAAGTTTCATAATGGAAATAAATGCTGAGCCTGTTTCATGATGTTGGCCCTGCAGCATCAGGCAGGATTAATACTGTAACAAACGTGTGTCACAGTTATAATGACTTTAAATGAAGACTTGGGTTGGATGGAGATGTCAGCTGGATTTGTGCTGACTGTCACTTTAAATGTTTTCAGTTCAGCTTCTAAATCTACTTTTGTATAATGTTTGCTGAGTTTTGCACTTCATGACGCTTTTAAGAAGAGCCAATAAATCCTGACTTTACACAAAAATAAAGGTTTAATGTGTTTAGTGTGACAGTGGAGGAGAGCGCACATAATAAGAGTCATTAACAGAATGGTGACAATTATAATCTGTCTCATTTTAGGAGCAGCTCACAGGCACAACAGACTACAGAGCAATCAAAGCACCAGTTAAACGTCCATGTGACCGGCTTACAGCCAATGAACAATCAGTCCCCATTGTCCCCACCAACATCACTGTACTGGAAAGACTGTGCTGCCATGGTCAGAGATGAACTGGTACTAAAATGTAAGGCAGCTGATGTGTGTGGCCTTAGCAGCACAAATGCATCACGGCTGCAACGCTGCAGTGTGTTTAAACATTTGAACATTTCTGTGGCTTCAAACCAGCAGCTGCTCTGTACTCAGTCGTGTTTGTGTGTCTGTCAAAGTGATTGTTGTCTTTAAAAAGCCTTTTGTGTTGAGTTTTGTGAGCAGTGCCGAGCTTCTCTGTAGTCTAAGCTGAGTCGATATATTTGATTCCATGTTTGGTGTGATTTTCAAAGTCAGCAGCAGCAAACCCATACGGTAAAAAAATACATTTTTCCTGGCCAAAATATATTTCAAATATATGGTAAATATATTTTGTATTTGTGATGCTCCAAAAAAATATATTTTTGAAATTGAAAATATATTTCTTTCAAACCAAAATACATTTCAAAACATATTTTAGGGTGAAGAAAATACATTTCCAACCTTACAGTAGAATGTATATCAAAGTAACCTTTATTTAAAATATATTTAGTGCAATAATGATGATAATGATAACAATACTAAAAGTAACATGTTTTATGCACATCTGCAAAAAACAGTTGGATTCAAACAAAACAGAGTCAAAGGTCTATCACAAATTAGGTTGTTTATTCATTTGCTTACAGTATTTCACATTACACAATATCTCACTATAATGTAGCGTTCATTGACTTTGAAATTATCTGTCAGTGATACAGTAAACAAGATACAACAACTGCTATGTACACTTTAGTTTTTGACAATATATACAATTTAGTACTTAAAGGAACACACTCCACTGTTTTGGAAATAGGCTCATTCTCCATCTCCCTCAGAGTTAAAAATGCAGCGTCTTCTTTCTAGATCCGTACGTTAATAGGGCTCTGGAGCGTGATCTTACGGGATGGGGCGTAGCCAGGATTTTTGGTCAAGGCGCCATATTAGCAGGCCAAACAAATGCTTGCTGTGTGGTCGGTTGTAATGTTAGATTGCACTACCGACAAAGGAATAAGCTTGAAAACAGGCTCTCTTTTCATTGTTTCCTCACCTGGAAACATCATGAGGGAGCTTATGTGTTGGATGTTACCAAAAGAAGGCGTCTAGCCTGGATAGCAGCTGCGAGACGAGCTGATATTCAGTTCTCTACCAGCCACAGATATCTGTTGGTGTGCTCCAGTATTTTCATTCAGGTAAGTTCTAAATAAGTTCATATTATTATTTATAGCCTGTTAATTTTATTTTCAATAGCACAAACTTAGAACAAACATGCAGAACTACCTTCTATTTATAGAGTTGCTAATTATTTGGCATTATTGCAACAAACCAGCCTATGAAATGAATGAAACAAATCCTGACTGGGTTCCAACACTACACATGGGGCACTACGAAATCCCTGCTTCAAACTACATGCTACATACCACCATGCCAATCAGATTACTTCTTCCATGTGAGGGTAAAAAGGTGACCTTCCTGGATAAGATGGCAAAGGTTTGCTGCCTTTTGGTGAACATGTGCCCCAGTGTGGTAGTAAAACCAGGGAAAAAAGGTTTTGTTAAATACTCTTAAGTCTTGTGCTGTTTATGTAGTGATAAGTTTTCAAAAGAGACAGTAAATTACAGAATGCTAGCAGTGGGTGATATTATACAAATGCTGTCATGATTTTATGTGAACATTTTGTCATTTGTAAACTATACATAACATTTTTTCTACATTGTAACTGATGTGATGTTCGACAAAGTGCTTTTAATTAAAAATAGGCAAACATTTCTTTGTTTCTTTATTCAACTTTTGAACAGTGGTATTTAGTAAGTACATATTCAGTAAATGCAAAGTATTTACATGGCCCCCTAAATTAAAACACTATGGGTTATTCAGAACAGAACTATGCTTGGAAAAATATTGTCCCATCAGTTGATCCAACTCCTCCACAGTAGCAGGTGGAACTTTTCTTTTTTGAGGATGGCTTCTTTTACCTGTCACAACGAATGGTCTGTTTATGTTTTGATCAAGAACCTTTTTTTGGGCAGCTGAAGAGGAGAAGTCTATCTTATGGCCAACCTCTGGCTGTATCTTGGTCATATTACCCAGCAAAACCCAGTATGCAGGTTCATCTGTAACAGTCCTTGTGCCACAGATCCTCACTGTTGCTTCTACTTTAAACAGAAGAGCAGTGACATGGCTGCAAGTCTCCACGACTCTAGCCATACAGCTGCAGTGGGCGGCTTCAACCTTCCCTGTGATGCTCACAATGACCTGTGGCTGCAATGCTGCAATTCAGTCTTTAAGAGTGCAGGACCTGAAACACACACAGACAAAGTTCATTTAAAGACAAGAACTATGAGCCAAGGCCGACACAAATGTGTTTTATTTACTTTCAAATCCATTTATCATAAATGTAACAAATAAAGTGTTTTTATGTATCCATCTATAGAACGCTGCATGTTATATTCTAAATCTGCATGTTTCTTTTTAGAAACCTATCAGCAAAAAATGAACCTAAAGTATGTAATGAATGTATTTTTAGTGACACAGGACACAAACAAGGAAGCAAATCAAATCAAATCACAAATCAAATCACTTTTTATTGTCACATCACATGTGCAGGTACATTGGTACAGCACATGTGAGTGAAATTCTTGTGTGCAAGATGTGTAATTAGGATTATTTATAATAAATATGAATTAATTAGGGCAATTTCTTTAACCATAAAGAATAACTAAATCCTTCAGGACAATGTCACATCAATGCACTGAACTCACTATGTTATCCCTCTAACAGAGCCTCTACATGTTCTCACTGTAATTTCCCCCTCACGAATGAATTTTTGCTAGCACTAATTTGAATGCTGGGGGAAATCAAACGCATTTTACTCGCAGTACTCAAGCTGACTTACCTTTGCTTGAATGACGGCGTACTCACAACGTGGAGGCTTAAAAATAGCCAAATCTTGTACCCAGTCCTTGGTGAATTGGATGTGCGCCTCCAGAGATTTATAATTGCGAAATTGCTGCGCCGTGTATGCTCTGACTCCACAGACAAGGTATGAGAGTAGATCATGCTAAGTCAATAGCGGTTTGGTCTTCAGGGTTTCTACTCCACGGCTATATTTCATACAGGTCCACATTTCAACAATCAAGTACCGTCTCTTTGCATCTGGACAGAATCTGTCTCTATACCGTCATTTTCTTTTGAGCTACGTTTCAGAATGGTTCGTAGCAAACTTGTTTTGATTCGTGACCTGCCAAGATGGTGCTGCGCTCCCACAATGCATTGCGACATTACGTCAACTCCAAAGCCCTTTGCGTGCAGGAGTGTATGCGCATGCGCATTGCCACGGTGGTTTAAAAAATAGAGATATAATGAAAAGTAATTAATAAAAATTAAATATTTAAACATTCCCACAAATGTGCAATGAACGTGCAAAAACTCTCTTTAGTAGTTGTTGCTGTTTCTTTCTTTCTTTCTTTCTTTTTTTTTTTTTTTTTGAAAAATAACGACGTCTCTGAGGCGCGAAATCTGACAGCGAGAGGAACGGCCGGATACAGGAGACGGGAAGAAACAAGCCGATTATGTTCGCGTTAATTAAGTGGTTGGAAGATGTAAAATTCTCAATTCTGCCAACTGAACATATACGAGATTTTAATGAGGATGAATAATTAGCCGGCATGGAGGAAACGGACCTTTATTTCGTGGAGTGGCGACAAGAAGCCAAGGCGGGTGGCCAGTCTAAGAAGCCTCCATCATCAAGCTAGCAGGTGCCTTTTCCCATATAATATTACTTTATTCTCGTGTATTTGGAACGGAAGCGTAGAGCTGCCACCCAGGCAAAAGAGAAATATAAGTATATCACGTTATAACGTGAAAAGTTTATCGTTCTAACAATATACTATCATGTTTGAACAACATGTTTGAACAACATTGTACGAAAAATGTACATAATTATCACGTCCGTACAATATTGTGCGAACGTGACAATTATGTATATTATAATAATGTGATATTATATTATACAAACATGAAAAGCATAATGTTAGAACAATAAACATTTCACGTCATAACGTGATACAGCTCTATTTTTCTTTTGCCTGGGTGGCAGCTCCACGCTTCCATAATTTGGTAATCAAAATATGTAACTTAATTAATTATATTGTGACGTACTTTTGCCTTTTCTTATTATTCTGCCTTCTCAATAACTATCAAAGCCTATTCACATTTAATTTGGCTTTCACAGAAATCCTACCTCTCCTTCTGGCTACAGAGTACTTACCAAGGTTAGAAAGAAAGAACAGTTATGCTTTATTAATGTTCGCTAATTACAATGTTCCACATTTCCTTGCTTTTTAAGTCATTTTTAGGCTTTTTAGAGTTTTTGTTTTTTATTTTTTTTAGCAGTAATGTTTCTGCCTATTTATTTCAGCCCATGAAATCGAATGCAGATCTTCCTAATGTGAGATTTACATAAATGTAAGTAATTTTGTTTGTCATTGTCATTAATGTTGTTGCTGTTGTTGTTTTTGTGCAGTTTGCAATCATATAAACCTAGCAAACATCAGTCAGCACAGTGACTAACCTAAACAGATTCTTGCTTTATTCACATATATTATATGTAATTATATATACCTGCACATTGTACCTAGGGTTGCAGCCACTTGGCCCCACCCCATTGTTGTGACAGCCCTGATTGTACTTATACACTGCATCTGAACAGGGAACAGTCTGCCACATTAATGTATTTTTAAGTGACTTGTTTGTAATACATGAATTTGTTTCTTACAGATGTCAAAGTCTCAACCTCATGCTGCCCTCCCCCATCCTCCTAAAGTAAGTATTTGTTGTTGTGGTTTTTTATGCGGTGTCTGTGTCACATGCTAATCATAATTATTGAAATAACTGTTTTCTAACAGTTTTTCCAAAACACTAGTTATGTTTGTTGTCATTCAGACCAGTACTACTGCTTAGACATTGTTTAGTGGTCATGCATGTTTGACAAGCTCGTTATGATACCAAAACAGTAGGCCTATCACAATAATCGATATATCGACTTAACACACAATACATGTACATGACCTCAATAATTGTTGATGATGTAATTTATCTGCCATTATATTTACAAAAATAAAATATAATGATAACAAAACAATAACATTAAATAACATTGTTTTCTATTTGTTAGAAAACTTACTATTTATTCAAGTTTTTAAGGTATCTAATATTTTGATTCCTAATTTCAATGATCTAAATACTTTAAGAATTAGATGTTGGTTTGTCAATTGAAAGTGTGTAGATCTTGCATTATTATGGTGTTATATTATGATTATACATTCAAAGACATAAAATGGTCTTAAAATGACAATGACATAACTTGTCGCAATTGTTTATGGGGCAATATACCGACCAACAAAAAGTCGCTATCGTAACAGGCCTTCAAAACAGACGGTTTTATGATTGATAAATTCAAAAAATAAATACATTTAATTTCTCTGAGATTCTCTAATATTCAGTTACAGTTCACAACACAGTTACCCGTACATGCAGTATTATACTGTAAATATAAATCTCTGCATTTAGCATCCCACTAGAAGCGTCACAGTTACTGCCTCTTTTTTTTTTTTTACAAATACCTGTACTATCACTAACACATTTACTGTTTTACTTTTAGCCTGTGGATACAAATGCAGATTTCCTTAATGTAAGTTGTGCATTTTAATTACATCATGTTATTTTTATTATTATTTATTTATTTATTTTATTTTACATTCAAATATTTCAAGCTTCTTGGTTAAAGAAGCTTGATTGCTAGTAGGTAAAGAATAGTTCACCTATAATTCATATTCCCAATTAATTTCTCACCTCTGATTGAATGCCTTTGTTTGTTTTCCTATAACAAAACATTTTTGCTGGATATATATGGTGAATTTATATGCATAGATACAGTCGTAGTGCTTGACACATGCAAACAGCAGTAGATGTACTAAAAAGGAAATAATTACAATCATGATGTTGATTGCTGATGTCAGTATATATATTTTAGAGGAATGTTTTGTTTTTCACCCAAAATAACTATATTGCTTCAGAAGAGATTTATTACCCTACCGGACTCTTATATATTGTTCTGTTTTTTGTTTGTTTTTGTTATTTTCAGGTTCAATGGTGCGTGTTCTTCTAATGGCCGCCTTCCCACTGGAGGTTTTGATCCACAGCAATTTAAAAGGTAATCAGCTTTGAAAGTCAGTTCAAATGGTTAGCTAATAGTACTTTAAAAAGCCTACAACTCTGTCACCAGTTTCTTTACCGAAAATTACCCATAAAAGTATCGCTCAATAGTAATAATAATAGTAGTAATAATAATTGTAGTTCAAATGTTTAGTTGTACAAATATCAAATTTTCTGAAATCTAAAACTAGTCAAACACTCAAATGTTCATGCTTTTTATAGGAGGACAGAGCAAAACGGACATCGGCGCAGAGTGAAGAACTGCCCTTGATAAGGACACTATGACAGCCATATATAGTAAGTGAAGACTTTCTGTGTATCTAAAATTGCATACAGCACAAGTAACTTACTTTGCAACCATTAAAATAGGTTGTAAAGTAAGTTACCAATACAAATAGGTGATGATGCATTGTAGTGGTTGGTCTCAGACAAAGAAGGTCAACAGATTTATGAATGCTGGAAGGTAAGGAGAGACGACCAAAAGGGGTGTTAGCATTACTGTAATGTGAACTGGATAGACTTCCCATCTAGGAAAAAAAAAGAGGTAAATTATGCGTAAAATATATCTGTATTAATATCTGTATCTGTATAAACAGAAATATCTGTTTGCTAAATGAAGCCAGCTAACATAAATCACATTTTTATTTTAACTCTGATAAAAGTAATAGAACTGGGACTTTTGTTTGTTACAGTGGGGGTAAGGAAGGGGTTTCCCAGCGTGTCCAGAAGGGCTTTGAGGATTGCAGTGAAAGCTGGGGGAACTGAGACTGTGTGTATATATATATATACACACATATATGTATATGTGTGTGTGTTTCTTTTAGAATGTTTAAGTATGTAATGAGAATAAACTTATAAAATGAATATTCCTTGCTTGATTGATATGCTATATGTATGTTTTAAACATCAAATAAAGATTTCTTTCAGATGTTACATGTGAATGTGTTTTCTTAGAAATATATGAAGGGTTAAATTTATATTTTTTTGAATGATTTTAAATACATTTAAATTGTATTTTGAAATATATTTTATTAATATATTTCAAAATATACAAAAAATGGCCAAAAAATATATGTGCTAAAATACATTTTAAATATATAAATATATTTTAAAATGTATTTTAAAATATTTTTTTTTACCGTATGGGCAAAGCTACACCAGAGGGTTGTGCTGTGTAACAGGTTGGTGCAGGTGGTGTTATCTACATTTGAACATTAGGCAACAGTCTCATGAAGACACTTTCTATTGTTCACTAAAGACCAACAATAACAGAGACAAAGGGAGAGCAGCAGAACTAGTGCTAACAATTAGCACTGCTAGCCTGCCCACCAACACCAGCTAATGTTCTAAAAACGATGATCAATGATTTTGCTGTAACGGCTCCAGCTGTCTGTGTCAGGGACACGTTGGAGATGAAGTGAGTGATCCAGTGACAAAGGTTTGGAAAGCTGCAGTCAGCTGAGACTAAAGGAGTCACCTGACCGAGAGACGAAATGTTTCACTGAGAACGTCCAGATGAACAGAATCAACCTTTGGGATAATCTGTTCCACACATCCATGTTTCACTTACTGCATTATATTTCCTCATTGCTGTGCACACAGGCCTGTGGCTTATAACCAACTCCAAGTTCAGACTCAGAGGCTGCTGAAGCTGTTTTCTGGAACAGAGACGTGTTGGATATAAAAGCAACTCTTCTTTATGTGTCAGCACTGAGGAAAGGAGCAGCTTCGTTTCTAAGTGTATGAAGGACTGTAGCAGTGTGTGTGTGAGCTTTATTTCACAGACAGAACCATGTCAAAAACACAACTTCAGGTAAAAACAATACAAAATCAAAGAGTCTGATCAGAAGGATTAAACAGAGGAGTGTGGGACTGTTTTTAACAGACAGCAGGTTAAGCCAGGCTGGAGGAGTAAACTGAGCCTCGGTGTGAGCAGCAGTGTGTTTGACAGGAAGCTGAGATAAACAGTCTGGAGCCCATTTAGTGCTTCATATGAAAGTGTGAGGATTTGAAAGCAAATCTAAAATCAAGCAGGAGTCAGTGTGAGAATGATTTGTGCTTTTCCTCAGTCAGATGCTGGGAGTTTCAGTTCATCCATGTTCAGCGTGCTGTGCTTTGTGTAACAGGAGAATATGACAGTATAAATCAAGTCTTCATGTCACTGAAAGCCTCCACAGTCTGCTATGGAGGTGCATCAGTTTGGATTTACAAGAAGAACATTTCTTAAACCTGCCACAAGATGGCGCTCCAACAGAAGGGATGTCCACAGTGTAACACAGACACACACATACTGTGTGAATGTGTGAGTGAATGGGCTTTCAACACAAGGCTTCTGCTGCTACCTTTAATGACATAATTAGCTAACAAGAACAAACTGTTAATTACCACCAAAGAACGGCTCCAGATTTTAGCTGCTGACCATTTTGTGAAACGTTGATTACATCAGCTTATTGTTGATTTTTCAACCTTAATATCAGCTGCTTTAAAGGAGCCTCGTTCTCTCGCAGTAACACTTTTCTTCACTAGATGCAGTGCAGGCACAGTCTGTGTTTCTAAACTACACACTAATGTTCATTGTTGTGCAGCTAAATCCTCCCTCTGGATGGGAAGAATCCCTGTCAGGCTTCAAACACCTGGCTTGGTGTTCTGGAGCTAATGTGTCACCTGTGAGGACTCTGAGATGAACACACAGCAGACACTTCAGTTCTCCGTCTGTGTGTCCTCAGTTTCCCAGCATGCCTTGGCTGTGGTGGTGGAGGTGAATGAGGGGGAACATGCTGCTCTGTCAGCACTCAGGTTTCATACCTGGTGATCTCAGAGGACAAAGCGGCGTTACAGCAGCGCACGTTGATGAGACCTGATGCTCTGAACAGTTCAGACTTCAGCCTCACTCTGAGAAAACAAACGACTGACTGTCAGCAGCAACTACACCTGCTCCATCAGTGACGGAGAGAAGAACTGAGACTGAGAGACATACAGCTGCAGGTCAAAGGTCAGAAACGCCCGCTCTTTGTACGGGTCAGGAGTTAGTACTGCAGAGGTCAGAGGTCAGCTTGCTGACAAACCATTTGAAACAGTTTGGAGCTAAAAGCACAACAGCAGAGGAAAGAAGAGACACTGCAGAGATGATGCAAAATATTGTGTTTTGTTCTCAGCTGTCAAAAAGTGTAACACACGTGTTCCAGCACAGCCTTTGTGTACTTTCACTTCTCCATACTGTCCATTGGAAATCCTGTTTGTTACTTTTTGATTTCAGTCCATGTGTCCAAAGCAAACTTCTGTCCCACACTTTCTCTGCTGACTCTTCACCGATGCTCAGATGATCTCAGATGATTTCACCAGAACTCATCAAAATTCGGGCTCCACAGAAACCCAGACGTCACTAAACAAGCGTAACAAGCAAAGTGAAAACTGGTCGTTCAGCTTTATTGACCAAAGATAAGCTCACATGTCACCTCATGACACAGACACTTATTTCCACAGCATGCACGAGGACTGACAATAAGTGTCTATAAAGCCACTTCTATCTGCCACACCTGTGCTTCTGTCATGGTTGCTCTCCTCTCACTCTGTCATTTATCCACAGTCTGCCTCCCTCTGCTCCGTCAGCTGACGTCCTCTCTACACCACCTGCTGTGTTTTATCCTGCAAAAACACATTTAAGAAGCGTTGCACCGAGTAACGGGAGGAACTGCTATAAAATCCATTTAAAGGAGGTGGTGCTGAGTGCTGTGACTGGGGTCCCACCACTGACATCACGGGTGGAGGACATGTTGGAAAACTGCTACAAAGTGCTGTGCAGCCAGCAGAGCTTACAGTCTGTCCTGTGTGTCATACAGGCTCTCACACTTAGTGTTTCTGTGACACATTGAAGAGAAGTTTGTGTTGTTCACAGTTGTGCTTGTACTGAGTGACAGCTGACATGACCTAACAGGAATAATGTGTCTGTGCTGAATGAGAAGTAACACACAATGAAGTCTTGATGCATCTCAATCATCCAGGAAAGTGAGTCTGTTGCTTCTGTTCATCTGGACGCAGCGTTTTGTGGGAGAAACGTGTCGTCATCATCAGGTGACGTCTTCAGTCTCAGCTGCAGGTTTCAGTCTTACAAACAGGACATTTGCATAAAGACTGAAAGCAGCTGCAGGAACGATGGGCTGGGAGCTCCGTTCCTTCATCTTAATTATGCAGATTCTCAGGACCATTGATCAACAACCACTGATCCATGTCCATGAGTCCCATTCACAGAGATGTGGGAATGGCTGCAGTCACAGCATGTAAGATGGAAATAAATGAGAAGTATTTAGCTGAAGTGGATTTGATTTATGTTACTTCTTTTTTAACTTGTAGTTCTACATTGGAAGATTATTGTGATATTGAAATATAAAAATACATTTATATTCTATTATTTTCTCAAAGTAAGCGTCACACTCGTGGAAGCCGGTGTAGCCGCCGAAACGCCTGCATTTATGGAGACTTTCAGCCCCAGGTAGGCCAGTTATGGATCTTGGATCCACATTATGTCAGCAGCTGTTCTCCACCGTGAACTGTGTTCAAACAAACACGCTCACGCCTCACAGACGACAGCTTACAGTCCTGTAGAGATAAAGTGACTTCGTACAGCCCCGTCTTCAGTCTTGTGGAGATGATCTCGACGCTTTGGTGGATGTTACTAGCTCCTGTGCAGTATTTTGTAAAGACATGATTATACCCCGTAAGCGCGTTAAAATTTACGCTAACAATAAGCCGTGGGTCACTAAAAGTGTCAAATCCTGTTTAAGGAAAAAGAGACAGGCCTTTAAAGAGGGGCTGTTACCGATTTTCAGACAGCTACCAAGGAAATGAAAATCGAGATCTTGAAAGCAAAACAGACAAAAACCTTCTTGAAAGCAAATTTGCTGCAAAAACTTTTGGGTCTGCCTGGACTTGTATGAAAACCATAGCAGGGTTTCAAAATCCCCAGAGCAGCAGTCAGGTCATTTTAGATGTTTTAATTCAGACAGAGATTTTCAAATGCTTTAAACATGTTTTCTGCTCGTTTTAGTTCTTCTGATTTCAGCGAGGATATTTGGGAACTGAAACAGAAACTGAGAGATACTCAGCACTTTATCATTGAACTCAGCGATGTTAAAAAGGCCTTTCATACAGTCAGTGTGAACAAGAGCCAGGGTCCTGATAATATTAGTGGCCGCCTAATTAAATCTTGTGCTGATGAACTCAGGCCTATATTTCAGGTTATTTTTAACAAATCCTTGCAAACACAACATGTGCCCTCTCTTTGCAAAGAAGCAGTCGTGGTTCCTGTCCCTAAATCTAAACGACTTCAGGCCTGTTGCCTCACTTCAGTTGTCATGAAAGTCTTTGAAAAAATCCTCAGAAATGTGATTATGAAGAGACTGAAGGTCAGCTGGATCCAATGCAGTTTGCATACAGGCCCAACAGAGGAGTGGAGGACGCACTTTTGACTTTACTAAATCTGATTCTTAAACATGTAGAGAGTAAAGGGACTTTTGCAAGACTTCTTTTCATTGATTTTTCTTCGGCTTTTAATACAACACAGCCCCATATTTTAATTAAAAGACTTTTAGAACAGTTTGAAATCAGGAAAAACCTGCTGGGCTGGATTTTAGATTTTCTAACTGACAGGTCACAAAGAGTGAGAATAAATGGGGTTCTGTCTGACCCAGTGTTCTCCTCCACAGGTTCTCCTCAAGGCTGCGTCCTATCGCCCTTATTATTCACTCTCTATACAAACATGTGTCAGGGCAGACATGAAAACAGGGTCATTATTAAATATGCAGATGACTCTGTTATTGTCAGCTTACTGAAAGAGGGTGAAACTAACCACGGCCCAGTCATTGATGACTTTGTTCAGTGGTGGGAGGAGTCTTATCTCCAGCTGAACATATCTAAAACAAAAGACATGGTTGTTGATTTTAGGAAACAACAAAATGGGCACGGAGTCACTTTAATTAAAGGTCAGAAAATAGAGCAAGTACAATCATATAAATATCTTGGGACCATAATCAATGAAAAACTGAACTTTGATCAAAATTGCAAATCAGTTTGTAAAAAGTGTCACCAGCACCTTTATTGCCTTAGGAAACTTGTTCATTTCCACATTGACCAAAAAATGTTAACTTTGTTTTCTCGTTCTTTTATTGAGTCTGTTTTATCCTTTTGTTTGGTGGCATGGTTCGGTCAGACCTCTGTCACAGAGAAAAACTCTCTGAATCAGATAGTGAGATGGTCCAGTCGTCTGATAGGTGAGCCACAGTCTTGTTTAGCCTCCCTGTACTCTGAGCAGGTACAGAGGATGGCTTTATCAATCCTTAAAAATGGTTCCCATCCTCTAAGGGGTGAATTTCAGCTTCTTCCCTCAGGACGGAGGTTTCTATTTCCGAGATGCAGGACAAAGCGTTATAAAAACAGCTTTGTCCCCGTTGCTGTCACTGAATTAAATAAGAACTGTTTTTGATTCGAAATATTAAAGTATGTGTCACAGTGAGTTTTATATATTTACTAGGTATGTGTGTTTTTAAAGGGATGTCAAATGCTGTCATTTGTCTGTAAAGCAAATTTACCTTGCCTTTGGGTATAAATAAAGTTACCTTACCTGCAGACGCTGTGCGCAGAGGTTCAGGAGCAGAAGTCCCGTTGTAAACATATCACGGCAGACCCGACGATGTTTGCATGAACGCGCTTTTTTTAAAAGTCAGGTCAAGGCTCCAAAAGCCCAAAGGCGATATAACAGTTTGTGTTTGCTACATGGATCATTGTAGTTCAGCTTTCCTTTGTTATATTTCTTTAAGAGCTCAAAATGTGTTCATTACATAAATCAAATGTAATTTTCTCTGTAGCACTTCATGGATTTCATAAGCAACACACTGTAGTTGTTCACACAAAGCATAAAGGTAAAAACAATATACACAGTGTTATCTTCATTTTAGATGTCACAAAGTATTTGCGGCTCCCAGTGTTTTCCCGAACCCTGACCCTTTGCGTGGAAACCGGGTCCAAAAGGCTCTTTGGGTGTTAAAGGTTGCTGACCCCTGCACTAGGCCCAACTGACACATATATTTGATTCCAAATACAAAAAATAATGTGTAACCTGCTGGAAGAATGTAGGAGGTTGAGACAGGATCTCAACACTTGGTGTCTGCAACAAAAGACAACAATATGTGGGGCGATCGTGGCTCAAGAGTTGGCAGCTCGTCTTGTAATCGGAAGGTTGCCGGTTCGAGCCCCGGCTTGGACAGTCTCGGTCGTTGTGTCCTTGGGCAAAAAAGCACTTTGGGTCCTTAGGGACGAGTAAAGCGCTCTACAAATACAGGCCATGTAATGGCAGAAACATTCTCTAGTGTAAATCCTGACTAGTTCATTAACTACAGGTCAGTTTCAGTGAACATTATTCACAGAGGGATCTGAGTTCCTTATACCAGACTCTACAGAAACTGTAACACTGTACAGCTCTGCGACTCAACAATATGACAACAATGTAACACACACTAGAATCATCAAATAAAGCCCCACTAACCACTAGAACTAGAACTAACTAACTAGCACTGGACACTTGCATATTAGAGATTTCTACCACCATAGGAGGCGAGATATCATCCTTGAACCAGAGCATCCAGCCCTCAATTTCGGACATAAAAAGCGACGTGGCCAGGCATGATAACACTTTGACTGAACTGCAGGACTGTGCCTCGAACCACTCTGACACCATCGCCACTCTCCAGGCCACTGTGGAGCGTTTGTCTGCGGAGGTAAAGAAGTTAGATGAGAGATGTGGAGCTCTTGAGGCACTCCAGGAGGAATAATTTAAGAACTGCAGGAACACCAGAAGGCACAGAGGGACCCAAGATGACTGAGCTGGTTCACACCTGTTGGCGGAGGCGCTATCTCTCGAGGAGAAGCCACTCATCGATCGAGCACATAGAGTGAATCGCCAGCGTCCCAAACAAAGTCATCTTCCTCGGCCCATCATCTTGAGATTGCACTACTACCACATTGGTGAGGAAATTCTGCTGAAAGCTGCAGAGAACAAGAACCTGATGTATAAGGGTTTTTAAAATAAACATCCTCCCAGATTTCCCTCCCTCTGTTGGAAACGCAGAGCCGTTAACTCTACAGAAACTTTTTTTTGGTGTTCTTTATTACATTTTTTACGGCGTCTTTGTCCAGAGAGCGCGTGGAGGTCCGACCTCCCATTGTTTCCCATTGTCTCCCATTGTCTCCCATTGCATAATTAATTACATAATTAATTATGTAACCATAATTAAATGGTTACATCCATCTTTAAACGTCCACACTGATGAAGCAACGACAGGTTTGAAGCCTCTGTGTTTAACATCACTGGGGCTGCGCTGTGACCATGATCATATCCTATCGTCCTGCACACCTCTGTTGCTTGTGCAGCTCGCACACAAGAATTTCACCCACATGTGCTGTACCAGTGTACCTGCACATGTGATGTGACAACAAAAGTGATTTGATTTGATAAACATCTATATCACAACAATTTGACATTTTCTGTGACTTTTCTGAATCTCGGGCAGATGAACTTCCCTGAAGTGTTTCCAGCTGGGCGTCGAGTGTTTGACCGACGCATGAAATGACACGTTTGTGAGTATTTGTGAGTATTTATCACACAGCGTGCTGCGGGGAAAAGCCTGAGAAATCCCAGAGAAGCTTCCTTCCTGCCAGTATACGAGCCCACCAACAGAGACAGGACCAGTTCATCCTCCATCACTTACTGTGTGCACACGTAGCAAATGTTAAAGTTCAAATGGTGGTTTTGTTTGCAGGGACTGTGAGTGGATGGAGATCCTGGTCCTCCTCAGCTGTGAGTTCTTCCTCTGTCATGAGAACCTCAGGGGGAGAACATGTGCTCACTCTCAGCTGCTTTAACAGGAAAGAAGCTCTTTTAGATCAAAGCTGAGAAACTGTTTGTAACAGCGAACTCTGTCACCTTTCTCTCCTCAGCCTGCTGCTGTCAGGCCCATGAAGCTCTGCTGTAAAGGCTTCCATGTCCCAGGCTTCACCTTTACCTGCTGACCAAAACAGCGATGGGGAGTGGAGCAGCAGGTAGCAGAGGTGAGCCTCTTGTATGCAGCCTGTTATCTGTGGGACCAGGGAGCACGTGACAGCAGATGTTGCTGATTCAACATCTGTGTGACAGCTGGAGCAGCACAGTCTGTAGGAAACATCTGTGCATGTAGGAGACACCAAGGTTTACATGGTGGAAGCAGACGACTGACTCAAGCAGCCTCACATCACAGGCTGCTGGCTACAAGCACATGACCACAGTGACTGGTTTCACTGGTGTCTGTCCCAGTCTGTGGCAGAGATACAGGAAGTCACAGACAGCCTGCACACAGCGTTTCCTCTGGAGTGTGTTTCACACCCTGTTTGTGTTTCTCACTAACATGTTGTAGTTCTTCCTGCACACAGCAGCACTTTGATCATTTCTCCTGCTTTTCTTCCTTTTCTAGCTTTTATACACTGACAGTAACACAAAACTCCAAAGTCATCATTTGAGGAGCTTCTTAAGAGTTTCTGTGAGTTTAGTGAAGTCAGCCTCTCAACAATAAGTGTGTGTGTGTTGATTATCTAATGTTCAGAGAGGACTGCACTGATGTAGCATCCAGGTGAGCAGCTTATGAGCCAACAGGGGAAATTTAGCTGTATTATTGTTGTTTAAATGTAATAATTTATGATTTCATGTTCCAATATTTCACTTTTCCCAACGTTTTGTTATCATTTGGTCTGAAAACCATGACAAACAGCAGTGTTACAGTTGTTAGCATTAGCTGCTATAGAGCACTCAGTCGCTGTATTGGTGTTAGCGACATGAACATATCTGAGCTAACTGTGTGTTCCAGATGTGCAGCAAACCCAACTGTCCCTGTGTTTTCCTGCTGTAGACATTATCCCCATGATGCTGACGTCCTCTGGTGGGACGAGCTCACACGTTTATGGATTCAGATGCTAACTGGACCAGACTGGTGTCAACCTTTGTGCTATAGAAGCAAATCAAAGAAGAACCAGTTGAACCTGAGCTGTCTGTAGTGGTGACACCAACACCATGTCACCTGCACATGCTGACCCAGGGTCAGTGTTGAACCTATAAGCTGTGTCCTCACAGTTCAATATGTCCTCACTGCACAGGTCAATGACATCAGAGCTGTAATGTTGTTCCCGTCTCACTAAAACTTCTGGCATAAGGTGACTTTTCTGGGTGATTCCAGGGTCACCAGTTTGAATCCCTCTGTTACTGCTGGGAACGTGCTGCTAAAGTGCCCTTGAGCAAGGCCACGTCCAGCTTATGAAGCCAACCCTGGGCTCTGCTTGCTGGCAGTGACAGAGTAGATGAAACAGCTCAGTGGATGCTAACTCACAGCTAACAGCGCTCTGTCATGGATAAGTGAAATAAAGCTGACTGACCCACAGCTGCACACAAACACCTCCAACACCTACAGGTCAGCAGATCCACTGCTGTCTCTGATGGGCCCAAACTTTGCTTGTTCAGTGTTTGCTGCTGCTGACTTTGAAAATCACACCAAACATGGAATCAAATATATCGACTCAGCTTAGACTACAGAGAAGCTCGGCACTGCTCACAAAACTCAACACAAAAGGCTTTTTAAAGACAACAATCACTTTGACAGACACACAAACACGACTGAGTACAGAGGAGAGAGAGATACTCCCATACAGCTTATGACAAAATTTAATCCGAAGTGATTGATGGCCCTAATCATGACCTTTTGACCTCCCCCCTCCCCCCCGGAAGTGTGTAATGAGCGTGACGAATTGCATCCGGAGAAGGGAGGGGGGAAACCTCCGGAAGCGCGCCATCTGTTGTTGGGAAAAAAAAAGTTGTTTCACACACACACACACACACACACACACACACACACACACACACACACACACACACCGCGGGCCAAGGAGGAGTGAGACGGCGGAAGAGTTTTTTTCTTCAATACTTTTACAATAGGTTTTCTCAATAGATAGAAAATGATGACGCTGAGGAGTCAACAGCCGATATTATCATTGCTTGTAACCCGGTAAATAATTTCGTACATCTCCCAATAAAATAAGTCTTAGTGGAAAAAAGCTCATTTTCGAATAAGTTTATTAAAGCACCCCCCCTCTGTGGAAAAGAGTCAACCATGAGGCGAGTTTTGTCAACAGCAATTGTCCATTTGGTAAAACAAATATCCGCCTCAAAGTCGTATTTTACCGTTGCAGAATGTGGAAAACAGACAGCCCTCACAGGAGGCACCATAGTTAAAATATTTAAATTTCAACTAAATTTGTAGTAATGATCGGATTTCCTCACTTATCTACACCACACTCCTTGTCCTTGATTTCTTATCGTTTCTTATCGTTCCTCTGTCCCTTAATAGAAACCACATATATAGAAACTATCCTCCCTTTCAGTTGTCTTTTGCACTTCCATATCGCAAAGCAGTTACTGTAGGTTATTTTCTGCTTATGCATTAATGTAATTAATTAACTTATTTATCCTTAAGTAAGGTAATGACTTGAGTTCTAATGCTTTTTGTCTCTTGAGTTAGCTGTCAATGTGGGATTTTTTTTCCCCTTTTGTCCAGTTAAAGCTGCCTTTCATTCTTCAACACAGCTTAAACTCTAATAGGTAAGCTTTCTTGTAATTTCTTAGTTCTGCAGGCTTCTTGAAAGACATCCGAGACTCTTCTTTGGATGCTGGCTGCCTTTTGTTTTGTTTTCTGTCAAGATGATCCCACACTGCTTCGATTATCTTGAGGTTCGAACCCTGGAGAGATCAATCCATGTCTGATGCGTTGTTTCATCCAGGCATACTTTGACTACATTGGCAGTATGTTTGCGATCATTGTCGTACTGAAAAATGAAGTTGAAGCCAATCAGACACTACGTGGTATTACATGGTCGATCAAAATCTGGTGGAACTTTTCTACATTCATAATTTGATTAATTTGGATAAGAGCTCCAACAACACTGGCTGAAATCCAGCCTCAAAGCATGGTAGAGTATCCACGCTGTTTTGAAGCCACAGAAATGTTCAAATGTTTAAACACACTGCAGCGTTGCAGCCGTGATGCATTTGTACTGCTAAGGCCACACACATCAGCTGCCTTACATTTTAGTACCAGTTCATTTCTGTCACGGTCTGGCTGGCAGACCGTGGGGATGTGGGGAAGGAGGACCCAGGCGCGGAGCTCAAAGTTCAAGCAGTGTGTTTATTTACAGAGTGGAACAAAAACAACAATAAATCCCCGTGTTCTCCCAGACTCCCGTGTCGTGTCTCTGCGTGAATAGTTCGTGTCTCTGTGCTCTCCGCTCCCGTGTCAGCACCCCCCGGTGCTCGCTGCTCTCCGTGCCTTCCACGCTCCTCCTGCGGGAAACAATAGACGCAGCCGTCAGGACACAAATAACCGCGGGCATACACTTACACACATTAACTCAATTCAATGGGACGACTAACGTGGAGTCTCAAGCAAAGATCCCGCGTCGGTGGGAGCTCCAAGACTCTCCTAAGTAGCTCCCCCGACGAGCCCTGATCAGCGGCAGGTGTGTGGCTTCGGGTGTGGCCAGTCCTTCCACAGGGCCACACCCCTCAGGCCTGCAGGTGGCTGAGCTCCATCCTCCAAGCATCCCCACAGACATAAACACACACACTCACATCTACAATCATGGAGGAGAGCAGCAGCAATACCAAAATACATATAATAATAATAATAATAATAATATAATACATAACTGCTCAGGGATCCTGGGTCGCCCAGTCCCAGGACCCTGACAATCTCTGACCATGGCAGCACAGTCTTTCCAGTACAGTGATGTTGGTGGGGACAGTGGGGACTGATTGTTCATTGGCTGTAAGCCGGTCACATGGACGTTTAACTGGTGCTTTGATTGCTCTGTAGTCTGTTGTGCCTGTGAGCTGCTCCTAAAATGAGACAGATTATAATTGTCACCATTCTGTTAATGACTCTTATTATGTGCGCTCTCCTCCACTGTCACACTAAACACATTAAACCTTTATTTTTGTGTAAAGTCAGGATTTATTGGCTCTTCTTAAAAGCGTCATGAAGTGCAAAACTCAGCAAACATTATACAAAAGTAGATTTAGAAGCTGAACAGAACTGAAAACATTTAAAGTGACAGTCAGCACAAATCCAGCTGACATCTCCATCCAACCCAAGTCTTCATTTAAAGTCATTATAACTGTGACACACGTTTGTTACAGTATTAATCCTGCCTGATGCTGCAGGGCCAACATCATGAAACAGGCTCAGCATTTATTTCCATTATGAAATTTTATCATTAAAAACAAACCATTGTTCTGCAGTCGTCCCAGGACTGTCGGTCAAACGTTCTCTCCACATGTTTAAGGCTGAGCTCACTTTATCGTCTGCCTGAAGGAGGAAAGCAGATGTTACTAAACATCACAATAAAACATATGAAATGGGTGCACATGAGGAACGTCTGCACTGTTAAAGCCATGCAAACATCTTCACACATGAAGCAGCAACACCTCTCAGTTTAGCAGCAGCTGGTAAAAGCCACAGTGATCCTGGAGCCTCCCTGAAGGACTCGTTCATCAGTAACTGTCAGGAGGACGATTAAACCTTCTGCACACGTCCTGTAGTTACACACTCGGGAGGAAAGACGACGTCCTCGCTCTGCAACATGATCTGTGTTTCATCCAGGACGCTCAAACACAGACTGGTTTCCAAATATTAGACGCACTGGTTCTTCATGTGTTTCTACCTGAGCACTCAGAGTCATTTCTACAACAGGCCTCCTTCACCTGCTGGTGCCTCTGTTTCTGTGTTTGGCTGTTTCCATCAGTGCCTGATGTTTGTGATCTTTGATCTGTTCTGAAGTCTCTCTTTGTAACACAAATGTTGTTTGGCTTCTTCTTTTGCAAACAAGGCAAAAGAACTTTAATGGATTCATTTGCTGATCTTACTTTTCTGATGCAAAGCCGTCCTTTCAACGCTTTAGAAAGAAAACCAAACAATGTTTTTAAAACTTTCCCAAAATGTAAAAGCTATTAAAACCATAAACTTCTGCTCCTTGATCATGTGATTCTTCTTCTAGACTGTCTGTAATTGTTATTGCTGATTGTCAATAAAGTTGTTTTTTATAAGTTATGTTGTAAAGGAAGCTTGTGGCGAGGGAGGAGGGGCGACTAAAAGCAGGTTCATATAGTGGGAAAGTCCTCAGGTCATGTGAGGATATTTACTGATGCGTCAACACTGTCAGATAAAAGAACGGCTGCTGCATTTGTTCTCCCACAAATAAGTTTGGTGATGAGTAAAAGAATTACAGATGATGTGGCAGTTTATACTGGGAGCTGGTAGTGATGTTACTGGCTTGAACTGGGTGGAGGACGCACTAATATGGAGGTATGTGGTTTGCTGGGACTCTAGCAGCGTGCTAGTGAGCACAGGTGATATGTCTTCAGACTCTAGGCAACATATTGTTTTTGATATACTTCATTTACTGTATAGAATCAAACACAGAGGGATAGAAGTGGATTTCTTATGGCTCCCTGTGAATATCGGTGTTGATGCAATGAACAGGACGATAAGTTTAAAAAGGTGCAGCAAGAAGAAGTCGTGCAGGTTTGACTATAAAATACAGTGAAAGTGAGGTGAAGAGTATAATGAAGGTAAAGATGAAGGACGAGTGGCAGGCACACTGGGACAGAGACGGGAAAGGCAGATATTATTATACAGAAAGCAGTCGTGTAGAAGAAGCTGCAGCAGAGACCAGGATGGAATCTGGAGAGTCAGAGTTGGTCACACAGGCTTGAATAGCACACTTAAAAAGGTAAACATGACACAGGAAGTGTGACTTCTGTGGACCAGAGGAGACGTTTGACGGGTTGTTAGCGTAGTCAGGATGCTGGATGGAAACGCTGTGCCTGATAGGATGATTACAGGCTGGACTTTGTCTTCCTGTTACAGATGGATCCAGGCCCTGGATGACTGCTGGACACACATGACCCACACTAGGCTGCCTTCATCCATCCTTTCCTCCTTCACTGAGACTCAGAGTCAGCATGTATGTATTTATCAGGGATTTGAATCCTTTCATTACAGAGTGAAGTTAAAGTAGACGTGTGAACACACTAATAAACACAAAGGGACACAACTACTACTGCATGATGGAAAGCTGAAGTATTACACAGCTTTATGAACCTCCTGTTATCCTGGTAGACGAGTACAGCAATAAATCTTTTACTTGGACATCTTCTGGCTCCAATAAGCTTTGAAATGTGACCATGAAGTTAGAGACACACTGACTGAAACCCACAGCTGTGACTGTGGATCACATCCACACACAGTGTAGCTGCTGTCTCTGTGTGAGCCTTTGCACTGCTGCTCGCAGCACCGTTATATCACTCAGCGCTCGCTGCTGTTATTGAATCCACTTTTTACTGTCCGTGCAATCAAGCTCCTCTGCAGAGCTAGAAAATATCTTAGAACCAGTTTATGTGTTAGGGGATCCTTTGCAGCTGTGACTGTTGCCTCTGTTTTTGTCCTTTGGTTCCTGGGAGCCTTTTACATTTCCATCAGCAACAAATATCTGAACAGGCTTTATTGTAGGAAATACAGGATTAAATAGTTGTCATTATTTATTAGATGTTGTTAAAGATGATCAGATGCTTGTTTAGTTTAATGCTGTGGCTTCAGTCAGCATCACTGTGCTGTATAGTTTTATTTTTCTGATCCTTCTGTTAAAGTTGCTGAATAAAAGCTGGTTGGTCTGCACCTCACCTCTGCCTCGAGCCTCCTTCTTTAAAGCAGCAGAGGCTCTTCATTCAGGTATCACAGCTCGAGTTGTTCTGCAGGAGACCCAGAGTACTGTCCTTGGTCCATAATGACATTAATCCTCAAAAATAGTTCTGGCATAATAATTGTGCACACAGTGTAAAACTGAAGAAGCTTCTCAGATGAAATGTCTTCAAGAAACTTAAAAAAGTCCAGACACTTTTGTTTCTGAGCTTCTTAATTCAATTCAATTTTATTTATATAAATCACAACAACAGTCGCCTCAAGGCGCTTTATATTGTACAGTAGATCGCACAATTATAGATACAGAGAAAAACCCAACAATCATATGACCCCCTATGAGCAGCACTTTGGCGACAGTGGGAAGGAAAAACTCCCTTTTAACAGGAAGAAACCTCCAGCAGAACCAGGCTCAGGGAGGGGCGGGGCCATCTGCTGTGATTGGTTTGGGTGAGAGAAGGAAGACAGGATAAAGACATGCTGTGGAAGAGAGACAGATGAACCGCTGAGTGTTGTCCCGTCGAGGTGGCTCTTCTATGTTGTGCATTTATGGCACCAAACCACAAATGCAAATGTAACAGGTATTACAATTAAACAACATGAGATATGCATTAAATTATTGTCTCAACGACTTTGGACCAGTATCAGAAAGTTCTAGGTAAGACTATGGAGCCTTGAAAGGATCAGCAGAGAAGGAACCACACAATGATAGAATAGATGTGATTTGAGTAGAAACTGTATTGAAAGTTGTAAAGTTTACAAACCCTGCATGTCTAAAGCCGGCTTCCTACAGTGCACAAACGCACATTAAAGGGCCCAAAAATAAAATCAAAACAACATCCTCTTTAAGGAAATTCTCCAAAGAGTTTCAATTAAAGAGCTTCCGCTCCCGTTGCTCAGTCCACTTCTCTTTAGAAAGAGAAATTAGAGTTCCTTGTGTGTGTGTGTGTGTTTCTGTCCATTGGTTCTAACACTACCCGGGTAGATTTTTAAAGTGTTAGTCTTATCTGTATCAAGGAAGGTAGTAATAGTCCTGAGGTTCGCTGAAGATGGATCCCACGGCTGGCCACACCGCACTCGGGTCCGTCGACAGTCACTCTCTCGGGATTGGCTCGCCACTGAACCCACAGGGTTCAGATCTCAAATGATCCAGTCCTGGTCAAAAACCAATCGGAGCTCGTGGTGAGATAGCTCGTCCAGCTGACGCAGCTTCCCACGGCCATATTTCACAGATCTCAGATCCAGGATCTTTCAGCTAATTTGGCGGTTGCCTCGTGAGTAGCGGTTGCCTCGTGAGTAATGGCTTCCACAACAGGAAATGTTGACTAACAGAAAGTCATCTCAAGGCATACTCGCCTCCTAGCGGCGGGGAGGGAAAATTACACCTCCAACCTTATGCAGCAGCACAACCCACAAATCTGATGTGGGTTACACTCTCCCCTCCTGAACTCTTGCACGTCCCTGTGCATGACAAGGTTCACACAAATGTTTCTTGGGGGGAAAGGCAAGGGAAGAAGCAGGTGCTTCACCTTCATTTACCATGTCATTCCACACATCGGTCAACCCTTGGAAGAAAGACTTCACCACGGTGACAATTGGTTTCCCCAATTCAGTGTAGTCGAGCCTCATTGGTGGTTGACGATCCCGCTCAGACCTCCTGACATGGATATCAGCGTTAGCTCGTTCCTCTACTTCACCACTCTCCTCTTGTCCTTCAGTTCCAGGATCATTCATCACATCCTCCAACCTGTCCGGGAGGACTGGGATCTCTTTAGGTTGGTCCTCACTCAAATCCTTGACCTCGTTAAACAACTCATCTTCTCCTGAACTGCTATCCAGCAGCATCCTTTGTCCCTCAGATTCAGTGGATGCACTATCATCCATCTTTGCTTCTCCCACAGATTCATGGAGTTCAGGTGCTGGTACGTCCGCAGCAGGAGGTGAGGTCTGACCATCATCTGGAGTCTGCTCATCACCACATTGATCTGTTTCATGGTAAATTGATGTGGCATCAGGCATAACATTGGCACCTTCCGGAACCTCCGTTGACTCAGCGGAGATTGATGTCAGGTTACTCTTGGCGTGACTGGAACCTAGGTCTCTTGGGGCATTTTGCCTTGCAGCACCCCCAGTCGTCTCAGAGACTGGCTGTGTTTCGAACCAGGCAATGGGAACAATGTCCTCCTCGTCTGAAGACTGGTCAAGCTCCGTTGTCCTGTTGGGAGTATTCTGACGTGTCCTAGGCTTTCTAGCTCGTTTGGGCTGAGCACGCTCCTCCGTTGGTGCGGCAAGAAATCCGCATGGGAGTAAGAGGTCACGATGCAGCGTGCGCTTGGGACCCTCGCCGTTCTCTGGTCTAACTGTATAGACTGGGAGGTCTCCAGCTTTCTTTACTACCACATGGACTGTGGACTCCCACTTATCAGCGAGCTTGTGCTTTCCTCGGATACGCACGTTTCTGACGAGTACTCTGTCGCCAACGCCTAAAGCAGAAGGACTCACTCGCTTATCAAACCGAATCTTATTCCTCTCAGCTACCTTGGCAGCAGTTCTTGTGGCAACTTTGTAGCTCTGCTCAAGGCGAGATTTAAGGTCTTGTACGTATTGGGAATGTGACTTGTGTCGCTGTTCTTTCACTGGTAACCCAAATGCGAGGTCGACAGGCAACCTTGGCTGGCGTCCAAACATTAGTTCATATGGTGTGAACCCAGTCACCTCACTTCTGGTACAGTTGTACGCGTGGACCAACGGCTTTACAAAGTCCTTCCAGTGAGATTTTTCTTGACTTCCCAGAGTGCCAAGCATGTCTAATAGAGTGCGGTTGAAGCGTTCCACTGGGTTGCCCCTCGGGTGGTATGGTGTTGTTCGCGTTTTGCGGATGCCCGCAATCTGACAGAGTTCCTTGATCAACCGCGACTCAAAATCAGGACCTTGGTCACTGTGCAGCTTCTCTGGGAATCCATAATGGATGATGAAATTGTCCCACAACCACTTTGCAACTGTTCGAGCCTTTTGATTTTGTGTCGGTCCAGCTACAGCATACTTGGTGAAGTGATCAGTGATCACGAGGATGTCCTTTGTGTTGCTTCTGTCTGGTTCAACAGACAAAAAGTCCATACATACTAATTCGAGTGGTCGCGTCGTTGTTATATTCACCAGAGGGGCAGCTCTCTCGGGTAGAGCTTTCCTGCACACACACCTGGTACACGTCCTTATTTTCTTCTCAATGTCCAAAGCCATTCTTGGCCAGTAGAATCTAGCTCTGACTAGATCCACTGTGCGTTCCTTTCCCGTGTGACCCATGTCGTCGTGCAGACTGGTCAATACCACGTCCCGAAGTTCCTCAGGCAAGACTAACTGATGTTGTGGGTGTCCCTCTTCTAGGCGTGTTCTATAGAGGATGCCATTTCGGAGCTCAAACTTGTTCAATTCTCTCAACAAGAGAGGCAGATCTGGAAGCTCGGTTCTTAGACTAGATGGTGGTTTCACTCCGTGCTCAATCTGGGAAATGACATGCTTAATGCACTGATCAGCTCGTTGCTTGTCTCTGAGGTCCTCTTCTGAAAGGTTTGGGATGATGGGTAGTCCTCCAAGCCCGTCCTCATGACCAAAACTGTCAGGCACCGCATCTGCAGAAATGGCCAGGCTTTCAACCAGGGAGATACTACCATCACAGTCCATTGCATTGTCGGCGCAATAGACAAGTTGTCTCTCACAAATGGCTTGAACGACCTCTGGATTAACCATTTCAATGTCTCCTGGGTCAGATAGGTGATGTTGAGTGAAACGACGTATCCTGTCCCACTCTTTCTGAGATGGTAGGTCATCACGCAGATTGCCGTGAGGGCGTCTCGACAATGCGTCAGCATCTCCATTTTGTTTCCCAGGGCGGTACTGGAGCTTAAAAGAGAAGGTGGAGAGTGCAGCCAGCCACCTATAGCTGGTTGCATCGAGCTTGGCAGAAGTAAGTATATAAGTGAGAGGATTGCTGTCAGTGACCACCGTAAACTGATTGCCATACAGATAGTCACTGAACTTCTCTGTCACAGACCACTTCAATGCCAGGAACTCAAGCTTGTGAGCCGGGTAGCGGGATTCACTACGTGATAACCCTCTGCTAGCGTAGGCAACAACACGCAGCTGCCCCTCCTGCTCCTGATACAAGGCCGCTCCGAGGCCGGTGGAGCTTGCATCCGTGTGTAGGATGTAGGGCAACGTGGGATCTGCAAAGGCTAGAACTGGGGATGTTGTCAGTTTGTCTATAATCATTTCGAAGGCCTGCTGGCAAGCAGGTGTCCAACGGTCCAGAAATGGTTCTTTTGGGTGGTAATACTGCCCACTCTTGTCTTTTGACTTGGAATGCTTCTGAACAGGTGGGTACCCCGATGTCAGGTCATTCAGAGGCTTTACTATGCTTGAATAGCCTTTGATGAACTTCCTATAGTACCCGCAGAATCCCAAGAAGGCTCTCAGCTCTTTTAGGCGGTGAGGAACTGGCCAGGTCCTTAATGCTGCTATCTTCTCTGGGTCTGTTTCCACTCCCCGCTCCGACACCACATGTCCCAGATAACGAACCGAAGACTGGAAGAACTTGCATTTTTCTGGAGACAGCTTCAGCCCGTACTCCTTCAACCGGTTGAGAACCTTGATGAGTCTCGCTTCGTGTTCTTCTAAAGTCTTTGAAAAGACTATCAGGTCATCCAGAAAAACTACAACCTCCTTCAGGTTCATGTCGCCCATGCACTTTTCCATCAGCCTCTGGAAGGTACTTGGGGCGTTCGTCACTCCTTGAGGCATGCGATTAAACTCCCAAAAACCAAGCGGGCAGACAAAGGCAGTCTTGGGCTTATCAGCTTCATCAACCTCAATCTGGTAATAACCAGACTTGAGGTCGAGAACACTGAACCACCTGGAACCAGAGAGTGCTGTGAAAGTGTCGTCCATCCTTGGGAGTGCGTACGCATCCTTCACTGTCTGCAGGTTCAACTTCCTGTAATCAATACAGAGGCGAACTTGACCATTTTTCTTCCTGACCACAACAATAGGAGATGAAAATGGAGACTCGCTCTCACGAATCACTCCAGCATCAAGAAGTTCTTGAAGATGTTTTCTGACGGCTTCCACATCGTTTGGGTGGATTGGCCGGGCCCTGTGCTTGAATGGTGTTTGGTCAGACAGCTTGATGTGATGCTTTACTTTATCTGTCCTCCCAAAGTCAATATCATTCATGGCAAAGACTTCAGGCATGCCATTTAGCTTTTCCACAATTCTGTCTCTCCACTCTGGAGAAATGTGAGATTCCCCAAAGTCAAAGACCAGCTTAGGTTGATCAGGGGACTTGGATCCAGGTAGCTTGGTTGGCTCCTGACCCTCCGTCGCACTCTGTTTGTGCGGTAGAATAGCCTGGATTGCATTGAGCTCAGCAATCACGCTCTTGGCCGGAATAGTGATGTCGTGCTCAGACGCATTAGAAATCACAACTGGTAGCCTGCATGGGGATCTGGTCGGTATGTTAAGGAGGCAGGTCTTTACTAGAAGTCCTCCAGGCAGAGATGATGTAGGGTACTCCACAATGGCACACTTCTCCGACTGGAGTCCCTTGACTGCTACAGTTCCCTCTAAAACAACAGTTTCTCCAGCCGGAACAACCTTCTTGTCTTTCCCATGCATCCTCACCACTCCAATGTTACTGTCATGACATTGTTCATGTCGCAGTTGTAATACTTTCAGCACAGTCTTGTAGCCATCTGCTGAAGGGTGGTGGATCACTGGACCTTTCTCTTTGTGCATGTTATATGCCACATCAAGGGTGTTAGTACCAATCAGTACATGAAAGCCAGATGTTCCACTGTCTGGGACCACTAAGGCCAAGGTTGGGACATCACACTCCTTCCCCAGGAATTGTTCTGGGAAGGTGATGGTGATTTTAATGTAGCCCAAATAAGGCACGGGTAACCCATTGGCACCTTCAACTTCCAATAGATCATACAGTGGCTCTATCTGTGTTTTGAACAGATGTTGATCAAAGAAGGACTTGGTAACCGTAGTCACTTGTGAACCTGTGTCCATCAGACAGTTAAACTGTTTATCTTGGATCATCACTTGGCATGTACTCTTTGTACCTATCAGTTTTGGGGAAACCTTCGAAAGGTGTTTCCTGACATTACACTGGTTCAAAGCAGCACTTAATTTAGGTGTAGCGTCTTTATTAACAGGGCGCTGGTGAGCTGCTACAGCCTCAGTTTGCCCTACAACTGAGGCTACATCTAAAAATTTTCATTGGGAGTTAGATGGTCGGTTGCATCCCAAAGACGCTGCTTTTCTCTTAGCTGACTTCTTTTTTCATCAACGAGTCTGGGGTTTGGTTCGTTAGTGCAAGTTGAGGAAATGTGGCCATCCTGACCACACTTGAAACAATACCAAGCCTTTGGCCTTGCATTCTGTTTTGGGTTGGAGGGCTTCCAGCTTGGTGCTCTAGGGTTAAGTTTAGGTGGTAGTGGTTGGCTGGATGTGTGCTCAGCGCTCCCCTTGGGTTTCGAGGTCTTTTGGGGTTTCTTTGACATCAATGCGGTAAGCTGGCTCTGAAGAGATGCGACCTGCTGTTTGAGTTCCGCCAACGTGTTGGACTCGGGTGGGATCACTACTTGCTGGCTGCAGGCACATGTGCTTTGCGAGCTAGTAATGGCCCGCTGTCGATTTGAGCCGAGGTGCTTCTTCATGCGTGTGACTTTGGCTGCATGTCTATCCTCTTCAGTACGGATCTGTAACAGGAGCTCTGCAAACGCTGGAGGGTGACTTTTCTTTTCTTCTAGGTTGAGGTCAGAGAGCAAGATGTTGTCCCAACAACCGCGGCAGAATTGTTTGAGAATATATTTGTCTGCTTCTTCAGCAGCAATTCCTCCCCTCTTAACAGCAAGGTTTAGAATAGCCTGGAGGCGGCAGAGGTAAGACGAAGCCTTTTCACCAGGATCCTGAAGAGTGTTCATAAACTGGGCGAAAAGTTCTTCGCCATCTTCAACAGTTCCAAAGGCTGCATCCAGCAGTTGAAGGTAAGTTTCAGGGGTAGCTTCAGGACTTAGCCTTTTAACAATATCTGCTGCAGGGGAGAGCAAGCTTTCAACCATTTTCCGAGACTTCTGAAGATTGGACAGAGTGGGATCTTTCCTGAGAAGCTCAGCATGTGATCGCCATGTGTCGTAGTCGGTCTCATTACTGGGTCTTGGGGTTTTTCCTGAAAATGGGTGAAGCTTGATGGGAAAATGTGGATATGTGTTACAGTCACTTTTCCTTACAATGTGTTCAACGATGACCTTTTGAACTTCAGGTGGATGGAGGTCACTCTCCCTGATGGGTAGATTTTGCCTCAGGATGGTGGGTGGCTTTGGTTTGGGGCAATCTTGACCGGAATCTGTTAAGGAGGGACTTCTGAACATCCGGTGCTCTGAGGTTTCAACTGTTTCAAGAGATGTGTCGAACGGTTTGGCTACAGATGCCTCATCAATGCTGTCAGTTCCAATTGCCTCACTGATCTCTGACATCATGTCTCTCAGCACTTCTTCGTAGTCTTTCCCACTTAATTTTGCCAATTTCTTTATCTCATTGAGGTAGGTTTTGGTAACATTGCAGCCAACCTTCGTAGTGTAAATGCTAGCCAAAGCTTGAACGAGATACCTGACACTTGGGTTCTCTTTGAGTTCATGTGTGTAAGGCAAAAGAGAAGATAAGGCTTCAATGGCGGCACCATCTTGATATTCAATAATCAGGTTTTTATAAAACTCTGATTCAGCATCAGTTACTGAAACAAGCCTAAAAGAACCAAATTTCTTCAGAAAGTCTATAATCTCCTCATCTTCTGGCGATTCAAGCAACCCACTCACAATCACTGCATTAGGGACTTTGATACCTGAGTTAGCTATGAACTCCATCTTTGGCAATGACAAACAACTTTTAAACAACTTTTTTTTTCATACAATTCCCCAAACTTGAGATATGTTTCACTGCTGACACTTAACTAGGCTCCTGGCTGGCTCGCCACTTTTGTAACAGGTATTACAATTAAACAACATGAGATATGCATTAAATTATTGTCTCAACGACTTTGGACCAGTATCAGAAAGTTCTAGGTAAGACTATGGAGCCTTGAAAGGATCAGCAGAGAAGGAACCACACAATGATAGAATAGATGTGATTTGAGTAGAAACTGTATTGAAAGTTGTAAAGTTTACAAACCCTGCCTGTCTAAAGCCGGCTTCCTACAGTGCACAAACGCACATTAAAGGGCCCAAAAATAAAATCAAAACAACATCCTCTTTAAGGAAATTCTCCAAAGAGTTTCAATTAAAGAGCTTCCGCTCCCGTTGCTCAGTCCACTTCTCTTTAGAAAGAGAAATTAGAGTTCCTTGTGTGTGTGTGTGTGTTTCTGTCCATTGGTTCTAACACTACCCGGGTAGATTTTTAAAGTGTTAGTCTTATCTGTATCAAGGAAGGTAGTAATAGTCCTGAGGTTCGCTGAAGATGGATCCCACGGCTGGCCACACCGCACTCGGGTCCGTCGACAGTCACTCTCTCGGGATTGGCTCGCCACTGAACCCACAGGGTTCAGATCTCAAATGATCCAGTCCTGGTCAAAAACCAATCGGAGCTCGTGGTGAGATAGCTCGTCCAGCTGACGCAGCTTCCCACGGCCATATTTCACAGATCTCAGATCCAGGATCTTTCAGCTAATTTGGCGGTTGCCTCGTGAGTAGCGGTTGCCTCGTGAGTAATGGCTTCCACAACAGGAAATGTTGACTAACAGAAAGTCATCTCAAGGCATACTCGCCTCCTAGCGGCGGGGAGGGAAAATTACACCTCCAACCTTATGCAGCAGCACAACCCACAAATCTGATGTGGGTTACACAAAGAAAGAAAGGGTCGAGGCTGATTGGTGTATGTGCCCATGAGTATGAGTGTACACGGGTGTTTCTCTGTGTTAGTGACAGTCTGACAGAAGGCTGCATCCCTCAGCCTCATGTGGGCTGTGTAGCCCCTTTACAACTGCAGTGAGAGCTCAGACCTGTTTCTGGTGGGTGGTGGACTCCTCCAGGGCTTCCCCTGATTCCTCTTCTGCCACAGAAGACTGTGGCCTCAGAAACTCATATCTGCTTTTTGCAAACGAACCTGTTGGCTTCATCAGCAGGGGCGGATGTAGAAGGGTGGCATGGGGTGGCAAGTGCCACCCTAAAATGATCCCTTGCCACCCCAAGTGCCACCCCAGTTTTGCATATGACAGTGTTGTTTATTAAAATAAGTTTAACAGTTTGAGCGTAGTTACAGTCAGCAGTGAATATAAATGCTAGAACTGGATATATTCCATAGTGTCCCCCCCTCCACATTAACAAATGGTTCAGCCCATAGCAGGACGGCTTTCTTCTTGTTTTCAGTAGCAAGCGATGCTTATGATTGTGCCAGAGCACATTTTGAACAACACCATGGGAATTTCTGATTTTACACAGGTGGGTGGATGTTACACTGTGGAAATGAAGGAAGGTGAGTGCTATTTTAAATGGTTGTAGAAAATGAAAAAACAGCAGGTGTATTGGCTGCATTTTTAGATAAATAGTTGTATCTGTTTACAAAATGTACAATTTATATTTGCATTTCAAGTTATAAACATTTACCCAACACGTCTGTGGTTTTTTTACAGTAAAAAATACTGCTAGGATTTTAGGTTCTTTGTGTGATTTCAGATCAGTAATAGTTACATTAATAGTAATAGTAATACTAATGCAGTATGTCAGTGAAAAAACAACTAAATTCAGTTGAGCTGAAAAGATACCAAACAAAGCAAGAGGAGGAAAAAATAAAATGAAACAATCTGAGGGTGAAATACAAACGTAAACTCAAAGGAGTCACAAATGTCCGGTTGTGTTTCAGACCTCAGAGGGTGAATCCAACAAATCATGAAAAATGAGGTTTACATGTTTGTTCATGACAGTGCAGATTTCTGACATTTTGTGTCATTTAAGCTGCAACAATGTGACTGTTTTCTAACAAAAACAGTGAAACTTAAGTTAGACTTGTGTTTGTAAATGAAGCGCCCCATGTTGTGTAGCTTTCTGGAGTTTATACTTATTGGGCTACATATGTATTTAATATACAGGCTGTACAGTACATAACATCAAAACTCACATGTTTCATGTAAGTAAAGTGTGTAACCATGTGGGCTACAGACAATAATTAAGTTATAGACTATATTTATATGAAAAACGTGCATACTTACTGCATTTGAATCATTTTAACCACATGTAACCACCTGCATATGTGTTTGGGGGAAAAAGGCTTTGATTTTGCCACCCTAAGAAAATTTCTCTAGAGCCGCCCCTGACCATTTCACAGGATTTGCATTTAAAGATGCAACAAGACTAAAATGGTTAGGGTCAGGAGGTCAAAGGTCAGAGCTCCTGTGGGTCTGAGGGCGGCCTCACGCTGGAGAAGGATGAAGGAGTCTGACCTGAGCCAGTGTTTGACATGAACACATCAGCACTGCTGTCAGTGAGCCTAACGACAGCCGTTAGCATCATTTCAGTGTTTCAGTCATAAAAACACTTCCTGTCACTGTGGTGGTTACAGTGACATCATGCAGTTTGTGCTTTGACCTCCAGAGGGCGACAAATCAGCACAGACAGAGAGCTCCATTCAAACTTTGCTGCCATCAGGAATAATTCTTCAAATATAATCATCAGTGTTTGAGCAGTTATGATATCAGGGACAATCTAGACATGTGTGACAATACTGAACATGTCACATGACACACCTCAAACATCATGTGATCCACTCTCAGTCTGCACTTTCATTCATGACTTCAACAGGTTGAAATGAGCTTTGAAGAAACATCAGTGAAATAAATCTTTCATGGATTCATGTGAGCAGCAGATGAACTTTGTACCAACAACATCTTCAATAACAGAGTCTGAATGAAGCTCAGGTGTTGATGCTGCTCACTGATTGGACGCTTGGTTTCAGCTCTGCTCTCAGTCTTTACTGCACAGGTGAAGGTAGAAAGTGTGACTGGATCTATAGACTGGAAACAGAGAAACATGCTGAACATTTGAAGCTTTGCAGCAGAAATGTTCATGTTACAAATACAGCAGAGCTGATCTGGGATCAGTGTGTTCACACCTGCAGCTACAACAAGGTTTCATGTCTCCACACGTCAGCATGTGAACTTTACTCTGACTCAGTCTGAGCAGTCAGACGGCATATTTTTAAAGTTAACACATCAGCACACACAGAGCTGAGCCCCTCCCACCTGTCCTGAGTTTCAGGTGGAGCCCCGCCTCCTTCCAGGAAGCAGCTCACCTGTGTGTCCGTGTTTAGTGTCCAGGGGCCCGTTCTTCGTACGTCGCTTACTACATCCAAGATCAAATGACACATCCAAGATCAAATCATCGCGCTAACCGTGAGCTCGCTAATCCGGTTCCCCGAACACACCTGCTGTTGACGATTACTACAGCTGGACGCAGGAATGTGACATCACTGGGTGTCGTAAAAGGGGCTACGCATCGATAGTAGAAACATTGATCGGCAACCCGCTGATTGGTCGGCGAAAATGTCCAAGGGGCGTGCTCGGTATTTTCCGGCAGCAGAGCAAGAACTCATGAGTGAGGGATTTCAGGAGTTTCAGAGTTTAATTAAAACGCAAGAGAACACTGCAAAGGCTGCAAAAGCAAGGAGAGAGGGCTGGCAGAAAGTTGCTGACAAATCAAACTCGTAGGTAATTTAATAATAATAATAATAATAATGGATTGGGTTTATATAACGCTTTCCAAGGCACCCAAAGCGCTTTACGATACCACTATTCATTCACTCCCACATTCACACACTGGTGGAGGCAGCTACGGTTGTAGCCAGGCTGCCATATCGCGCCATCGGCCCCTCTGGCCAACACCAGTAGGCGGTAGGGTAGATCGATCATATGACACTATATTGTCCAATATCATATGGCATTATATTATAATATGTTATATTATATCCCCTTTCACATTAGAGCCACAACAGGACCCACTAGAACATGGGAACAGGTAAAAGTGGAATACAGGAGTATTCTACAGAATGGTAATATTTATCTCTTAGATTGCTTTGCGTCTCTTGGCAAGGTAATACTGGCCTGTAATACTCTGTTAGTTTGTTCATAACAGCAACCAAGAAAAGGGCAGAGGAAAAAAAGACAGGTGGTGGTCCTGCACCCCCTCGTCAACAAGTTGGTTAAGTAAATAATACCCTCACGGGAATATCGATATCTCTCTATGAGCACACTGTCGCGCTGAGCTAAAGGATCCTGTCTGTCCCGCAATATACGCTGAATTCTGAGGACTCTCCTTATCAATCTTGCACCTTCCGCAATGGGTTGGTCGCGTATACGGACAGGACATGGCTGCGACAGGCTTCCCAAATCCACCTTCGCTTTTATAGCCGTGGTCTCTCATCTTGATTACACGAAGTAATTTACAATTACTACTCTGAAATATGAATTACATCTGTAATAATCACATACATGTAATAGAATGTTAATAGTACATTTCCCTTTTTTAGGAAATGACCTGTATGTATCTGTGTGACATCAATAAAAGGATCAAGTGCTGCATTATCTTTAGTTACATTGATGTTATTTATTTATGGTGAAACAGTGGAAAAATATCGCTGTTGCTTTTGTATAAATGAAGCGGACATACCTGCGTGGCCGCGATCTAATCCTGTTTACATAAAGTAAACCTGCTCCCGAGCAGGTTTACGCTTACGGCTCTGTTGCTATGACAGCAAGTCCCAGATGAGCTTCGGGGAACCGACTGATCCAGGATCACGCGAAATCGTCAACAATCTAATCCGGCTAACCTACTTAGCGAGGTACGAAGAACGGGCCCCAGGTGTGGAGTGGAGCTTGTTGTTGGTGTGTGAAGAAACTGTAAGTTTGCTTTGTTTCCTCCTTTAACAGTTTGTCTTTAGGAACTTTACTGTTTGTTCAGCTCGTGTTTGATTTCTTCACACAACAAACTGTGTGTGTTTGTATTTCTGGTCTCTCCATTAAAGTCAGTGTGTAATGTTTCCTGGCTAACATCAGCTGTGTGCAGCTTAGTTCAGCACAAATCTGCCGCTCCATAGTTCACGGTAACGGACTCACAGCTGGACCAACGAGGCCGAGTGTGTCCGCCACTCTGAGCTACGTTCGTGTTTGTGTACTTGTAGTTTGTACTTTGAGTTCAGTCAGAGCCCACAGAGGACGCAGCGTACGTGATGACGTCACAGCCCTTTACCTCCTTTACTGTCACTGTGATTAATATTTACACACGAGACACCTGCAGAGCTCTGACGCTGAGCTAGCACACAGCATGCTAACACTAAGCTAACACTAAGCTAAAGCTAGGCTAGCCAAGAACCCAGAGTGACGTAAAGCTGAGTAAACACTGACCCCAGACCAGCACCGTGATAAAGTGAGCTGCTGCTGCTGAACTTGAACAGGTAACAAAGTGATGAGCAGTCAGGCTGCAGGTTTCTACCTGTTCATGTTTCCACAGTAGAATCACTTTGAAGTGTCTTTGTGCTGTTTCATCTTTGATTTGTGTTCATAAACACTCAGAGAAACATCACGTGACCTCATCAGGATCTGTGTTGGTGTGTGGGGCTGTACCTCAGCTTTATGTTGTTACATGCTCATTTGTTCATTTCACACAGTAACATCAAAGTAATGTTATGAGGAGTAATGAAGTAACGTACTCCATTACTTTTAATTAAAGTGTTCTGTGTAATATGTGTAGTAATGACTGTTTTGAGTAATGACCAACACTGATCACAACAAAGAGGAAATGCCTCCAACATGCACAAACATTTGAGCCACAACATGCAGTTAATGTGCACAAATGTCTTTGATATGCTGCTCAGTGATGGTGGTGACTGTCAGAGCAGAGCTACTGAGAATCAATAAGTAATATCAATGATGGGATCAGAATCACTAAATTCTTCTCATCCCTGTCAGTATCATACATGTGCTGTATAATGTGATAAATGTAGAGGTGCTGGCTGTTCTCTCACTCTGCTGTTTAGCTGTAAAGGACGCCTCCCTGCCTTTGTCTCATTCATGACCTTTAATAGTCTCTTCTAACATGCAGAGATCTGTATGATCTGTTTCATAGAGTCTAACCAGCCTGTACAGGTAACAACAACAGTCACTGCATCACTGACACACAAACGTCATCTCTGTCAATAACAACATTCATACATGGAATAAAAACACATCAGTGGATCATTGCTGGAGCTGATGTTTGTGCTCCTGGTGCAAAGGCTCTCAGTTTCCTCCTTGAAATAACATCAGTGGTGGGTCAGCGACATGCTTTCTTTCCCTCTCAGGTTTAAATATCTGGGACTCTCCACCGTTTGGTTTTAGAGCTGAAGAAGCTTCTCAGATGAAACGTCTTCCAGAAACTTAAAGACGTCTCTTTTCTCTCCAAGCTCCTTAGATCACATGACCTGGATGACTGAACCTACAGACATATTGACCTGGTTTCATGGTCACATGACAGGTCAGAGGTCAGTTCCTCCTGTTAATGTGAACTCACTGAGTGTTTGTGGTTTACCTCTCAGACTGACTGAAGATGATGATGGAGGAAGAGGAGGACAGAGCAGAGTCTGCAGGGTCCAGCTGTCCGTCTGTGAGGAGTGACCGGTCCAAAGATCGAAATCCAGACTTCAGTGCTGAACCTGGAGCAACGAGGTCAGAGAGCTGAACTCACTGAGTAACAGAAATAATTCTGCACTGACATTATAATCAGTGTTGACTCTGGTTGATTGTCTGACTGTGTTTGTGAGCTGAGAGGAAATGAAAATGAGTTTGTAACAAAAATCAGTTTTGTCCAGTTTTCCTGTAAAAAGCTGAACTCTAATCTAAGAGGATGTTACTGACAGGAAACAGCTGCATTATCTGCAGTCTGTGTGATCACAGCTGCTTCAATCATGTTTGTGTCTGCAGAGGTCAGAGGTCACAGTCTGCAGGGTCCAGCTGTCCGTCTGTGAGGAGTGACCGGTCCAAAGGTCGACCTCCACACTTCAGTGGTGAACCTGGAGCAACGAGGTCAGAGAGCTGTGATGACTCCTTTACATGTTTGTGTTTCCTGGATAAATATGACCTGAAACATCCTCAGATTGTTACAAAGATTCATTAAAAAGAAAACAATGAAAGAGAAAAGATCCAAATGTTCGACTTGGTCATTTGCTGTTTGAGGACAGTGATGCTCATATCTGTGGGGAAAGTGTGACCTGAGTGGGTTCATGTTTGTCTTTAAAGAACAGAGCTGCTCTGATTCTCTTTGTGTCTGATCTGTTAAACAGTCTGAGAGGTCACACAGAGACCCAGCAGCTAAAGCCTGGATCATACTGGCTGCTGTTACTCCATCAGGACAACACTGAACCACAGTGGTGTGGATGTAGTGGATAAATCCCACCATACTGATGCTCAGAGTTAACCACAGGGAACAAAACCAGATGTTACCTTCAGATTGTGACCTTTGGAGTGGACGATGCAGATTTCAATAGAGAATAAATGTTGTTGTTTTTCAGCTGTGAAGAAAGAATCTAATTTTCTGAACTTAAGAATTTATGATGCTGGAAACAACATGGAGACTATAACACAACATTTCCACTGTGTTCATAGAATGAATGTAAAACTGTCAGACATTCATTAAATATGCAAAATGTCTACAGAAGCATCAGAGGGTCAGACGTGAAGCACTCAGTGATTTTGATCAAATGACTCATCAGTTATTGATCTGTACTACACTGATCTACCACGTTAGTAAAGCTGGTGTTCTGGTGGTGGAGGGAGACTCGGATCATGTTCTGGTTTTGGAGCAGTGATCTGCTGATGGTTCAGTTTGATGAGCTTCTTCAAAATCATCCCTGACATCACCACTGAAAGGACGTCCATGAAAACAGACTGAAAATTACTGATATGTTCACAATCTGAGAGTTTAAAACTTGACAGACTTGATTCAGATGAAGTTATTTGAGCAGAAACTCCTGGATCTTTATCCTGTGTTGATCTAATCCTTCATGGTTCCTCCACAGAGTGGAGCAGCAGAGCTCAGAGGTTCCCAGTGGTCAGTCTGCCCAGCAGCATCAAACACAGCTGGACTCCATATTTATGGTCTGTACATGTACAACAACTACTGTTACATCTGTTCTGTTCACAGTCATCACCATGCTGCTCTTTGGAGACCAGTGGATCGTCAGTGTGTCCAACATGGATCTGATGTTTGGCTCCATGATTTCAGTCTGATTGGCTCATTCATAAATATTCTGTTCCAGCTGCTGGAGGACAACATCATCACTTTTGTGAAGAACGAGCTGAAGAAGATCCAGAAGGTTCTGAGTCCAGATTACCCAGAATGCTTAGAGAGTCAGAGGAGCAGCAGCAGAGAGGCGTTTGTGAAGATCACAGTGGACTTCCTGAGGAGAATGAAGCAGGAGGAGCTGGCTGACCGTCTGCAGAGCAGTAAGAGGATTTATCTAAAGATTTAAGCTGCTGGATAAATGAACATTTTCCAGAGATGGAAGATGGAGCAACATGTTTTAAAGATTAGTTCTTTTTGGAATTGAGTGTTTATTTTTCTTCTCATTCAGAACTTCAAGCTGCAGTTTGTCACCGTAACCTTAAATCCACCCTGAAGAAGAAGTTCCAGTGTGTGTTTGAGGGCATCGCTAAAGCAGGAAACCCAACCCTCCTGAATCAGATCTACACAGAGCTCTACATCACAGAGGGAGGGACTGCAGAGGTCAATGATGAACATGAGGTCAGACAGATTGAAACAGCATCCAGGAAACCAGACAGACCAGAAACAACCATCAGACAAGAAGACATCTTTAAAGCCTCACCTGGAAGAGATGAACCAATCAGAACAGTGCTGACAAAGGGAGTGGCTGGCATTGGGAAAACAGTCTTAACACAGAAATACAGCCTGGACTGGGCTGAAGACAAAGCCAACCAGGACATCCAGTTCATATTTCCATTCACTTTCAGAGAGCTGAATGTGCTGAAAGAGGAAAAGTTCAGCTTGGTGGGACTTGTTCATCACTTCTTTACTGAAACCAAAGAAGCAGGAATCTGCAGCTTTGAAGACTTCCAGGTTGTGTTCATCTTTGATGGTCTGGATGAGTGTCGACTTCCTCTGGACTTCCACAAAACTACAATCCTAACTGACCCTAGAAAGTCCACCTCAGTGGATGTGCTGCTGATAAACCTCATCAGGGGGAAACTGCTTCCCTCTGCTCGCCTCTGGATAACCACACGACCTGCAGCAGCCAATCAGATCCCTCCTGACTGTGTTGGCATGGTGACAGAGGTCAGAGGGTTCACTGACCCACAGAAGGAGGAGTACTTCAGGAAGAGATTCAGAGATAAGAAGCAGGCCAGCAGGATCATCTCCCACATCAAGACATCACGAAGCCTCCACATCATGTGTCACATCCCAGTCTTCTGCTGGATCACTGCTACAGTTCTGGAGGATGTGCTGGAAACCAGAGAGGGAGGACAGCTGCCCAAGACCCTGACTGAGATGTACATCCACTTCCTGGTGGTTCAGGCCAAAGTGAAGAAGGTCAAGTATGATGGAGGAGCTGAGACAGATCCACACTGGAGTCCAGAGAGCAGGAAGATGATGGAGTCTCTGGGAAAACTGGCTTTTGATCAGCTGCAGAAAGGAAACCTGATCTTCTATGAATCAGACCTGACAGAGTGTGGCATCGATATCAGAGCAGCCTCAGTGTACTCAGGAGTGTTCACACAGATCTTTAAAGAGGAGAGCGGACTGTACCAGGACAAGGTGTTCTGCTTCATCCATCTGAGTGTTCAGGAGTTTCTGGCTGCTCTTCATGTCCATCTGACCTTCATCAACTCTGGACTCAATCTGCTGGAACAACAACAAACAACATCCAAGAAATCTAAATTATTTAACAAACCAAACCTACAATCTCTCCACCAGAGTGCTGTGAACAAGGCCTTACAGAGTCCAAATGGACACCTGGACTTGTTCCTCCGCTTCCTCCTGGGTCTTTCACTGAAGACTAATCAGAGTCTCCTACGAGGTCTGCTGACACAGACAGGAAGTAGCTCACAGTACAATAAGAAAACAGTCCAGTACATCAAGGAGAAGCTCAGTAAGAATCTGTCTGCAGAGAAAAGCATCAATCTGTTCCACTGTCTGAATGAACTGAATGATCGTTCTCTAGTGGAGGAGATCCAACAGTCCCTGAGATCAGGAAGTCTCTCCACAGATGAACTGTCTCCTGCTCAGTGGTCAGCTCTGGTCTTCATCTTACTGTCATCAGAAGAAGATCTGGATGTGTTTGACCTGAAGAAATACTCTGCTTCAGAGGAGGCTCTTCTGAGGCTGCTGCCAGTGGTCAAAGCCTCCAACAAAGCTCTGTAAGTACATATGTGATCATAGCTTTAGCTTTTAAATGTTTATTCTAGTTAACACAGATCAGGTGGAACAACTCAAATAACATATCAAAAATATTAAGTGGTCATCGGTACTCAGTTTGTTCAATACTGAATACAATGGAGCACAAATTGTCATTTTTTTTTTTTTTTTTTTAATAAATAGGACAGGGGGAATGAATGAGAGAGAGAGGGGGAGAGAAAGAAAGAAAACCAAAGGGGAGAAGAGACGGTGAGAAGGGGGGGGAAGAGAGAGAAAAAAAAAACAAAACTCCTGGGTCACCTGTATGGAGAAAAAAACAAACAAACAAACAAACAAAAACAAACAGAGGAGACAGCAAACAACAAAGAGCAACATAATAATAGAGAAAACAAAGCACCATCACAATAAACTAGCTAGTCATAGATATCAGTATTTACTAAGTAATAAACGATATTGTGCAGCACGCAAGATAGACAGCGCACAGTGTGCTTTGAGGCAGCAGCCAAGAAAGCTTTAGTCCGCGTCTGTGAATACCCATGTGTGCATACCTGTGTGGATCAGCATGCTTGCATTCCAAAGGTTTCTCCATGTAATGATCTGCTAGGGAGTGTGGGGGGGCCACAGCCCCGTCCTCCAGGGTGTGAAGCGGGTATGGAGGAGATCAAAACTCCAGACATCCAGAGGCCCCCAGAACACAAGAGACCATGGAAGACCAACAGAGGGGCAGCCGCGCCACTGTCCCAGTAAGAGCTGAGGAGAGTCCCAGATGAGGGCTCGCCCAGCAGCCGCGGAGCAGAAGTCAGGGGGAGTTGCAGTGACGCGCCCGTGAGCTCCGCCGGCCCCCAGCTGCGCCTGAGTGACCGAGCCCTAGGCCGAGAGGCCGGGGGCACCCCACCTCCAAAGGGGCCCGAGCGAGCCCCAGGCCCCAGGCCCCGATAAGCGGCCGCCAAGGAGTGAGCCGGTGTGTACCCGGACGCCCACCCCCAGACACAAAGAACCACCAACACACCGACACCTGAGGGAGTCCGCCACCGGCAGGGGAAGTGGTGGTGGGTGGAGATAGGCCTCCAAACCTTGGAGGGCCTGAGGTGTCCCCAGAGAGGTGGCGTCTGATACCCAACCTGACATATAGACACAGACATACAGGCACACACAGACACAAACATCCATTCCCACCCTCATGCTCTCATATGCACTCACTCCACACTCAACCAACGTGGAGACAGACATAAAGAGACGCTGTACACACAATCACACTCCCCAAGCGTACTCTACAAACCGGGTCTAGGTACCCTTGCCCCTGGAGGGGGGAATTGCACCCAGACCCAGGTGGTGTTACCCTTTTCCCTGCGGTGGGGAGAGGCAGACCACCCCGACTCCGCAGCAGCAGGGAGGCCCCACACCCCAGACCGCAGTCGGACGGCCAACTCCTCCTACTAGCCCTCCCGCTCCAGCAGGCCGCAGAGAATGGGGGTGGGAGAAGACTCCAAATTGTCCACGTTTCTGAAATATTTCTGGGTGTAACTGTCACCAAAGTGCAATTTAGACCTGGCCTGTGGTTGTTATCTAAGTGATAATCATCAATTCTACTAAAACAAATACAAAATAAAGAAGTTTGACACATTCTGTTGATATCAAAAGCACACTGAACAATTCAGTGTTGTTTTACTGCTGTTCTCTCTTCACTTCTTCTCCTCTGATTCTCTCCACATGTTGCTCTGCATCAGTGCTCAGTTTCCTGACAAAAACAAGATGAAATATTGCTAAATATAATAGTATCTCATTACGCTTCAACATAAGTGTTTTATTTTTGTAATTGTTTATCTGTTATTTTTCAGACTGAGTCACTGTGACCTGTCAGAGAGAAGCTGTGAAGCTCTGGCCTCAGGTCTCAGCTCTCAGACCTCTAATCTGAGACAGCTGGACCTGAGTAACAGTAACCTGAAGGATTCAGGCGTGAAGCTTCTGTCTGAAGGACTGAAGAGTCCACACTGTACACTGGAAACTCTCAGGTGAGATCAAGCATTTTTCTTTCATCAACTGACAGAATTAGCAGATTAATAATAAGGCAGTCCTCTAATAAGAGGAGAAGTGGAGGTGTTTTGAAGGGCAACATACTCTTATGTTAACAAGACAGGAAGTAGTTCCTGGGAACTGCTTCCTTTGTTATTGTCTAAGTAGAAACATGATGGTGAAACAGTGATGAGTTTGCAGAGTTGGATCCACACAACACAACAATGCAGTTGCGTGCTGAAAGCAGACTTCTCACAGATTCTGAGGCTGCAGGTTTCATCACTGTCCAACCAAAATTCACTGAACCAGCAGTAAATGAACGTCCAAAACTACACTTCATGTTTAAAAAACAGATGATCAGGGGGATTTGTGTTTACATCTTTTTTTGTGTGATCTGTTCACCTGCTGTTTCAGCTGTTTGGTGGTTGTTGAGATGGTTTTGTGAACTTTTAGCTGAGATCCTGACGTTTCTGTAGATACCACACATGTCTAATTACTTTGTACAGCATGAATGGCCATAACGAGGTTTTTAACAGTAAGAAAAGTTGTAAAACTTCAGAAAATATAGTTAAAAGTCCAAAACCTTCTACGTCTGGTGGCTTGTGGTAAGGAGCAGATCAAACGAGTAAAGAATTACGTTATAATTATAAATGGCTTCAACAGCACATTCAGGTCTGTGAGACTCATTCAGACACTGAGCCGTGGCTCTGTGCTACATGCACATATTTCTGCATCTCTGCCATTCAGACACACTTTATATATAGTGTTGAAAACACGCAGTTCTTTGAATCTTTGGGCTGAAGGAAGGACAATACTCGGTGTATAAATGCTCAATCAACAATCATTTATTTCCATACAATTCAACAATAAGAGCATTACAACGTCCGGACGGGAGAGATGCTACCAGAGGGTCAGGCACATGTCTCAAAATGGTGACGGGTTGCTCAGCTTTTTATAGTCTCTAGTGGCCCCCATCTAGTCGTAAAAGCCAAAACATCACATTTTTTCTCTGTTACAGCGCCTAAGTTATGACCTCGGCAGTTGTTTCTCTGCTTTCTGTAAGGTGGGGGTGTGGAATGTGGTCTATCTATCTCCCCTGTCTTTAGACACAGAGTCTCCTGCTTACAACCTTCTCTTCATGATTCAACAATTAAGCATGTCAAGAAAACAGTGTAACACATTCCCAGCAGATCAAGGATACAGAGTGATGCACATTTATCTAATGAACTAATATGTGAATATGTTCTGTTAACTCAAAAGTATAATGAGAACTACACTACATACAGCTCACACACTCTATATTAAAGGGTATAATGTGATCTACAGCAGTATTCTAATTCAACTACTTTGATTACATATATAAGGTAACATATAATAACAGAATACTTTAATAATTCCCCCTTTTGATCTCTGAAAGAGATCACTTACAACATGCACTCCAGGGTCGCAAGGTCCAAGTTTTCTTGATCCTGAGGCCCTCTGTCCCCCTTTAACGGGTGGACCATATGTGGGATGACCTCTGTGTTCACGCAGTTCAGATGCAAGCAAAGTTAGATTTACAACCATAACAGCAGTTACAGATGACTCTCCCATCACTCCCCAATTCTCCCACAGCTTTATTTTGGTGCTCCAGTTTTCCACTCCCATTTTAATGCCCCCTTATACCTTTCAAATGTACTTAGACTAGAACCTCTGTCTAAGGAGCTTTTAACCTTTATTTTTATTGCTGCAGCTACCAGTGTCTTCCAGTTGGGTGATTCTCAGCTTCTTTCTTCGACCTCCGGGGTTAGACCACCCTTTAGTCATTGCACAGTTCTGGGGATTATTCTGCCCTGATTTCAAACAAGGATCTGTGTGTTTTGGGTTCACCGGCGTGTCCCCCTTTCTGCCAAGAGCCTCTCGAACCTCGTTGGTCTGGTGTTCCTGGTTTTCGCCAACCCCTTCATGGTTATTGCTGTGTTTGTGGGATCCATCTTCTCCAGGAGCCCAAACGTCATGACACTTGACCCCAGTTGCTGTCTCGGCAGTCCCTACATCTGTCCCTGCTGTGAAGGGTCCTCACATCTCCGGGTCCCCGTCTGGTGTCTCTTCCTTTCTCTGCAAGAGACAGAAAACCAAAACACCTCTCTCCCTAGCCTTGATAATCTAATATTGTTATCCATTGTTCTTCTAATGATTCAAATTTGGTTTAAAATATTATGTTCAGGACTTATTCTAATCATAATCTATGTGTGTGTAAAAGAAATAAAAAATTAGTGAACCCTTTCTAAGTCTAACACATTATAAGCTTAAGTTTTACCATCGCTAATTTATTAAACACACAAATAAAGTCATAAAATGTTCATAACACCATTGTTTGATGTTCGGACTCAACTCCCCCTTTTTGACACACTCCCATGTGTCAATTCATTGGAGCTAGACACTTAAAAGAGAAGGTTGGTGACATCATATCTGGTAACTGGTCCATCCAGAGCTGTAACATTTTGAAATGTACATACAACAAGCCAAACCACACCTTGGTCACACCAACCCTTTTCTGCCCCGAAGATGTCCAATGCCATCCTAGTATGGACTGTCAAAAGTGGCTTTAACGCTGACTATCCTGACAATCCATTTTATAACGTTTCCTGGTCAGATTTGCCAATCTCTGCACCAGGGTTTTAAACTTTTCGCCATTTCCATTAGTTGTTATTTTTATTTAGTTTCGACTCCAGATTTTAAATTTTTACCAGTTGTAATTAGTTTTTACCAATTCTTTGCTAGTTTAGTGTAGTTTTTATTTTCTGAAAATCCTTAGTTTCAATTTAGTTTTATTTGTGTTTTGCAAAAATTAAGTGTAACAAAATCTCAGTTCCATCATATCAGTCATGCTCTTCTGGTTATCCTTGGGTGTTGAGACTAATAACTATTAACTCTTGCCGCACCGAGTGGTCCTAATTTTGGTTGGAGTGAATTGATAACCTTTTGAAGGCGATTGTTTCACACCTTTATTTAGATGTCCCAGTCCTGTTATCTCGGGATACATCACGCTGCCTTATCTGGGGTTAGCTGTTTTCTGGGGATGCGGGTTGAGTGGGTGAGCTCTTCAAGGAGGGGGAGTGTGCTCCCCCTGATGAGGTCTTCTAGGTAAGCTAGGTTAACCTTCTTGTGTGGGCTTTTCAAGTGCACTTTAAGGTTAGTGGGACTTTTAGTTTTATAAATGTCCCTCATGACCCCCTGATGACCCAGTATTTCATTTTTGCACACTGTAGTACACATTTTAGTTTTTGCTTGTAGCTCGCATACTCTACTTGCCACTCCTCTAATTCCTGATGTTTCTTAGAGAGGGCAACAGTACCTTTAAAATTATATCACATGTGTGGGGGTGTGGCCTTGCCAATTGTTTTGCCCACCTTTTCAAAATGGCTGGCGTGCCCACAAGCACATTTCATGGAAAAAGAAAGGTAAGCTTGATATTTACATTTAAAATGTTTTGTTAAACTCAGATTTTTATTTTATTCTTTTTGCAAGTACCCCTCCTCGGTGGCGAGAAACTGTTGGTGTGGTCAAGTGGGTGCTCTAGAAACAAACGCTCGGGACAGAACAGTTATCAGTCATGTATTTCCTACAAATTTTGCATATGTTTTATTCCATATTGATCCTCTGAGTGTAATGGTACATTTTAATTTGAATTTATCCAAACTAAACACAATATTTTCTTTATTTACTTTGCTCTTGTTCTTTTGCAGTACCACATCCTATCAAATGTCCCTGTCGATTATATTCTACATTTAATAACTTACTATTTCAAGTGAGAACCTAAATCATGTGGACCAATGTTTATTATTGCATATCTCTATTCTGAATGTGGCCAGTCATTCATAGGTATTGTTCAATTTTGGCGATTTTCCTCTATAAAATGTAATTGACTTTTTACAGTGGCCTGCTATGGTTAATAGTAACATATTCCAGTCATGAGTGGTATCAAAAGTCTTCTCCACTGTAGCATTTGGCATTCCCAATAATATAACATGATACCTTAATCAAAACACAGTTAATATAGCACAGTTTTCTTGATGCAAACATCAGTAACTCAAAATCAGCAACCACAGTGTTAAGTCTGCAGTTCATACTTATGTGAAGCTAGAGTCTCCTCCTCCAGTCTCTCTTATCCTCCTGCTCCTGAAAAAACAAAACAAAACAAAGCGAAGCATCCACCCTTCTCTTGTCGGCTGGGTGAATTGTTTATGAATTGTTTATTGGCATTTACTAATCCTAAAGTGGGTGCAGTCATTGTCTCAGTATCAAGTCAGTCAAAACTTTTAGTCGTCAGTCCATCACAGTCCATTCGCATGCATACCTCCATACACATTCATACCAGATGTTGCTGATAATGGAGTCTCCCGCGCAACCTATTCGAGCCTCCATCACCAGCAAGATGACGTCATCATTTTAAAGGAAAACAATTCCTTGTTGTTTTTTGGGCCGGATTGACTCAGTGCAATCCTTTTAGACTCAGAACTTCTCAGTGTTCCCTATAGGTGAATTTCTCCCAAGCCAATTACAATCATGGAGAAGCACACTTTGCAACTGTTTACAGTAATAATATTTTATAGCGCTTTAAATTTCAATCTTTCAGGCCTGGTTTAAAGAGCTGATTGTTAAATCATGAACTCACAAAATATCAACATATCACCACCGGTGGATCACACCTCTCAGATGTTTTTTCTCCAGTGCACTGTAACAAAAACGAAAACAGACATAACCAACAAAATACTACTAAAATAACACAAACTAGGGCCCGTTGCAGACATGTCCAAGCATAAAACTATCCCTCTCTCGCTTACGAGAAAGAACACAAGCCAAAGCTCACTGATAAAATCAAGCTAGCGCTAAACAAAACCAAACAATCAACCAGAAATTCACAGGAACATTTTGCTTCCTGCCGGGACAATATTGTGTGGGAATGAGAACCTCAGGTGCCGTAACACCTTTTGTTCCTCCTTGAATTAAAACTCAATCACAGAAAATGCCGTACTCCAACCTAACCTTACACTATTAATTCATCATTTTCACTCTGTGCCACTGTTCCTCATCAGGGCTGTGTGAAGCACAGCAAAGAATTCAGTCAAGGCCTTGAGCCATAAACAGACATCACGCACAGACATTGTTTTCATAACCAAACCGTTTTAGACCTTATTCCTAAAATCTACATAAATGCCTTCTAGGTGACATATAACACATTCTAAGTAATCAATGGTAATCAATGGAAATCAATGGCTCCTCATAAAGATTATGCATTGGGATGTTTGTGTGCAGCATTTTGCATATCAGCATAAGCAAAGCATTCTTCATTGCATCAGCGTGTATGTGTGTGTGCGTGTGGATCACTCTTCATTGCACAAGCGTGTGCATGTGTATGTGTGTGCATCACTTCTCAGTGAATCAACATTCCCGTGTGTGTGTGTGTGTGTGATTTCTCCCTCACTCAACGAGTGCACGTGTTCATGTGTGTATTTCACTTCATCCTGAATCTGTGTGTTTGGAGACGTGTGTGTGTGTGTGTGTGTGTGTGTGTGTTCATCACTTTCCTGTTCTGGTGTTCTGGGTAAACCACGGCCTGAAGCATGCCCTGGGGTCCTGCCCCCCCCTCCTTTTCAGTTTGTTTGCGACCATTGCTGCTGCTGCTGCTCAAAATTCAGTCCGTCCTGGTTCTGACCCCAATTGGGGCAGTCCTTTCTCCAGTGTCGATGTTCACCGCAGGTGAAACCTGCATCTTCTTCTGTGTTTTTGTCCATTCTGAGGTGCCTTCTGTCCTCAGTTACTCCTCTTGTCTCGGTCACGCCCTTTTTCGCCACCCGATCATCCGTGTTGGTCCATCACTGTCCTGCACAGTGTGAATGCAAAGTTATCAAGGTCAGCATTCTTTCGCTTGGCCTTACTTTTCATTCGGGCTTGGCGGGCGTCTCGTCACAGCTCTGTCAGCTGACGCAGTCTGGGAATTTTTCCCCCGTGTAGTGAAACGGGCCTTAGGTTTAGTGCTCTCCGTCTCGGCTGCATGAGATCACATTCCTGCAGGTCTGTTGACATTCTCAGGTCGTTGTTGTGGGTCCAGCTGTTGCAGCATTTGGTCAGTGTCACGTATGGGGGAGAGCAGGAGTCCAGTCAGCCTCGGCTTTCAGGGCCGACAAAGCAGCCTGTAATTAAATATGTATAGAAAAAACAAAAACAAAACAAAACAAAAACAAACAAAAAACAAAAACAAACGAACAGGAAAATGTTGTTGTGTTGGCTGTGTTATTCAGAGGGGAGACAATGGGGCCAGGCCCTGTGTCAGCCTTCTCTCCCCCTTTTTTTTGTTTTTTGTCTCCTGATATAATCAACTCCTAACCCACCAAGTTGACAGGACAACACCGGTATATGTTAAAATTCTTAAGATCATGTTTAAAAGCCCAAAAAAGGAACTTTCTTTCATTCAGTAATCACTTTTATTAATCAATCAACAGAAAACATGTCACAATTTGACTCTTTTTACCACTAAATTTGTTGTGTCTTGCCTGGTTGGTTAGACCAGTGTTCCTTTTTTTTTTTTTAGTTAAATTGTTGTCCTGCAACCCAGAGGGTTTCTTTGTCAGTAATGTATAGACTTCATCATTTAAGTATGTTAATTTTTCTTTAACCTTGCTGGAAAATCTTCACGTGTTCATGAGTGTAAGCTGTTTCTTCATTGCGTGTATGTGCATTTGTATAAAAGCAGGTTAATTTTATCTTTTCTCAAACTAGGCGTTACCTTAAAAGGAGCCTTTCTCTCAGATTTCTCTGCTTGTGTGTGTTTTTGTTTCACCTTTTTGTTGTGATGCTCCGGACGCCTTCCCAACCTCCACAAGTCCGTTGGCCCCAATTTTATGTGTTAAAACTTCTCTTAATTTCTCCTCTAATTCTCTCCTCGCTGCTGTCTTTTTCACAGCTGCTGATTCGTGCTGGGTGTGGTTCCCATTACCTATAATTTTGCTTCGGCCGCTGTGCTTGTGGGGGCAGTTGGTCCAGGTCCGCAGCTTCCTGTATTAACACACTAAGAGATTTATTTTAATTTCATTTTCATCACTTTTAAACCGATAAGCAGGCAACCCGCCTACCTTGACAGCGTAAACTGTACGCCAGTCTCCCAACACATTCCTCTCTCTACTCCTCCATAATTCTCCACTGCACACCTCTTACTATCGCTCCTTTTTATTTTTATTACACCACAGAGTAATACACCCAATTATGCCCGTCTATCTCCATGTGGCTCCAAATTCCCTCTTTATTTAATTTCACACTCGTCAGGGGACAGGCACACAACAATTTCAACCACTGAAACGAGGAATTCAACCTTTTTATATTTCTTTACTAATCTAGACTCAACGTTTGTTCGCAAAATGTGTCTTGTTCTAGTCCGGAAATAAATGTGAACCCGTGATTACACGGCCGTTCCAGTGTTATTTCCGTGGCTATGCGGGGGCCCTCACCTCCCCAAGTCACCACCTCGGCACCCGGACAACGCCGGTCCTGGCCACGCGTCCACGGACAGGAGGGTCGCCACTCCTAGGGCAAAGTTCCACAGGTACACTAGGCATCAACCTTTGATCCTAAAATGTGTATTTGCTCTAATGTCCTCCTAATCAAACACATCAACCGTCACTGTCACTGTGTTCACGCTTCACACTCCACACAAAAAACACACTCAGAGCGCGCCTCACTCACACTCTCACTCAGTGCGCGCTTTACCCACAAGACAGCACCCAGAGCGCGCCTCGCAGCTTCACACACACTCTCTCACCCAGAGCGCGCTTTCACACTCACACAACACTTTTCCTCAGCGGGAATTTTACACAGAAACCTCTGAGCTCAACTATTAGATCTTCTTAAAGCACACTGCACCATAGACCAAAATACCCCTTTCTCTGCGATTATGACCGCCACCACGGGGCAAAGTCGCATCATAAAAGTGATGCTTGCATCCCCGAAGTTATACCTGACATCATAAACCAGGTGTTGCTATGTACTTAAATTTTTACTTTGTATTATGGCCGCAGCCCTTTATACTCGACTGACGCCACAAACCACCGTCAAAACCTCTATCCAATGTACTAAAACTAGCACCAACCACTACTGCACTTCACGGCCGCACCACCGGAACACGCCGTATCATAAACCAAACCTACGGACGTGTTTCGCTCTCGCGTTGCCAGCGTCCAACTGCACCGTGAAGCCAGCATCTGCTTGTCCTTAAATCAACTTCTATTTCATAGCCGGCAAAAGCCAGGACGTCACTGACACCATAAACAAAATAAACAAACCTCGACTTCAATGTACTGGACTAATGGCCGCGTCTTCAGAAGAAATTCTAATGTATTATTGCTACAGAAGCCAGTATTAGACAAAATTAAATGTGGAAGGTAAAGTGGCTGCAACTAGCTCAACGTAGTATCTTATTAGTTTCTCGGTAGAAGCAGTTTACTGCAACTAGCTCAACGTAGTGTCTTATTAGTTTCTCGGTAGAAGCAGTTTATTTAACACACTGGAATTCAGCCTCAACTTATGTTGTTAGTATCTTGCGCCAAAAACCAGACACCGACAAATTTACTGTGAAAATACATGTGACTCAGTGAACAGATTAATTTGGAAAGCCCAATATGCACATTTGGTATTTATAATACAACAGGCTGTGCTTACCTTTTTATTTTTGGACCGGTCCTCTGTTCACCTCGCCTCACGATCTCACCAAAGGTCAAATCTGCACCTCCTCAGCACACCAAAGATCCGGGTCACACGGCACCAAGTTGTTGAAAACACGCAGTTCTTTGAATCTTTGGGCTGAAGGAAGGACAATACTCGGTGTATAAATGCTCAATCAACAATCATTTATTTCCATACAATTCAACAATAAGAGCATTACAACGTCCGGACGGGAGAGATGCTACCAGAGGGTCAGGCACATGTCTCAAAATGGTGACGGGTTGCTCAGCTTTTTATAGTCTCTAGTGGCCCCCATCTAGTCGTAAAAGCCAAAACATCACATTTTTTCTCTGTTACAGCGCCTAAGTTATGACCTCGGCAGTTGTTTCTCTGCTTTCTGTAAGGTGGGGGTGTGGAATGTGGTCTATCTATCTCCCCTGTCTTTAGACACAGAGTCTCCTGCTTACAACCTTCTCTTCATGATTCAACAATTAAGCATGTCAAGAAAACAGTGTAACACATTCCCAGCAGATCAAGGATACAGAGTGATGCACATTTATCTAATGAACTAATATGTGAATATGTTCTGTTAACTCAAAAGTATAATGAGAACTACACTACATACAGCTCACACACTCTATATTAAAGGGTATAATGTGATCTACAGCAGTATTCTAATTCAACTACTTTGATTACATATATAAGGTAACATATAATAACAGAATACTTTAATAATAGTTTATTTTATGTAGTATTCAATACAGAACTGTACATTTAGTCTTTTTAAAGGCAGCAAGTTTTATTCAGTGTTTTCATAAAAGCCTTATTTCTATCCATTTACTGCTATTAGGAAGAACACGTGAGGTTTAAGACCTGGACCAGTTTGAAACCTTTTGTCCTCCACAGTGGAAAATGGGTGGAAATAAAAATGGGTCTCACTTTAGCCAGCTCCTAATTTTATCAGTTCTACTCTCAGCGTCTCCTGTATATCTCCTGTATAAATGTTGCACTCAGCTTTGTGGTCTCCAATATCACTGAAATGCAGCCAGATGCTGCTCATTTTGCCTTTTCACTCTTTCCTGACACGCTTGCATTTCAATACAGCTCCCATTTCTCTGTGTACTGGTCTCTACCACTACCCTTGCTGTCTATGGGACATGTCCTCTTTCACATAATGGTATGATCCCAGTCTGTCTCTTAAAGTGATTGGCCACATGGTTTGCTCATCAGAATAAAACCTCAGCCGTGCTCACATTGATTATCAGCAAGCCTGAAAATTCATCAATATTTGACATATGAAATTATCTCAAGGGCTGGATTTGGCCCACGGGCCATATGTTTGACACCCCTGGTTTACACAGTTTGGTATTCAATGTACAAGTGAGCTAGCTCTCAGCTAACTAGCAGACAAGCTAACTGCTGGGACTGCGTCTTTCTAACAAGAGCGTCAGACACTCAGACTGGTTTCCTTTGTGGATGATGATGTGTTCTCACACTGATCCTTCATGCTGATGCTGCCATCCACCCACTGCTCCTGGATTCCTCATCATCATCTCCATCAGCCCTCACAATACTCCACCTTCTTCAGCTTCATGTTCAGCAGCCTGGATGGACAGTAATTCTTTCCATGGGTTATGGTGGGACATTGAGAGCTGAAGTCAAACAGCAGTGAGAATGAAAGACTGATTCATTTCTATTTAGTCTTGTGATGTGCAGCTTTGTTCAGAGCATTAAGGCCCAGCAAAGATTACTGAGGTCATAGAGTCCTGATGAAACCTGTGTGCTTATAGAAACTGAGACCAGATGAACCAGAATAGAAGGACATTAAAATGAAGTGTCAGCTACACAAAGGCAAAGCTATTCAGTTGTTGCTGTGAGTTATTTAAATGGAGGATGGAGTCAGACTTTAAGCTGCTGGACTCAGTCACTATATCCTGTTGTCCTCATAGAACCTGGACACACAGACTCACCTGTGACACAGTGACACACAGTGTGGGCTACACACACATTAGAAAGTGGATCAGTCACACTTGTGCAATCATTTGTTGTGCTGGGAAACCATGAACACTTTGAATCACATTAATGGCTTTGTTACAGCAACATTCAATCATGAGTTCAAAAGTAGTGCATTGTGTACTTATTTTAATAGTACTGCAGTATGAGAAGTGCAACATTCAGTGTGCAGAAACAGATCAGGTGCTTTCTAACAGCAGTGTTCCCTTTAACACAGCAGCAGTTCAAATATTTCTGTCAGTCTGAGCTGAAACATGAATCTAATCAAATATCAAATCAAAGTTCTTTGCCTCTGCCAGGACGTTAACATTTGATCTAGTTTTTTACAAAGTTCCCTCAGCGTCCAGAGCCACCAACATACCTTTGATCAACAGCAAGTGAACATTTATAAATGTGTGTTTGCAGAACAGGAAGCAGCAGAACTATTGTTCTGTTATCAGGCAGCAGCACAAACGCTCATCAGCTCATTTACTGTGCAGGACTTTGAGTGTGTGAAGTGTGTGTTTGTGCTGGATTTCCTTTGGAGAATCTCAGTCAGAAACCAGACAAAGAAAAACTCTTTCAACAGTCCAGGTTGAGTTGACAACATGAACTGCATTTATCTTCCTCTGACTTGACATGTTCTTCCTCCTCTGCACCGAGCCAGCTGCTAAGACTCACAAGCTCATTGACATTTTCTGATGATAAAGAAACTCTCTTCTTCTGCACAATATGAGCAGCAACAGAGAAGAAGCTTTCACAGGTACAGATGTTGCAGCTGTGGCCAAGTACATGTGCTGCATGTTGGAGCAGCACTCTAATGGACAGGCCTCTGTACTGATGGTGGGCTCTGCTCTGTGTCCACCACACTGTTCTCAGCTGAGTCTTCCTCCTGTTCACACTCTGATCAAGCATGTTCACGTTGTAACGCCGTGGCTTTCGTAGTCTCTCCTTTTTCTACAGCTCATGTGTTCTTCTTGTGACGCTGCGTCTTGAGGCTCATACATGCCGTCATTTGTTGATCCTAAGAACGTTCCTCAGACCGACTTCTTCAACAACAGATAACTTTAGTTGTATCAACACTGCCTCCTGGAACAGTTTAAAATGAACATGTCAAAGATCTGTACCTGTCTCCATGTTTCTGTCCCTGCCCCTTTCTTTCTGTCCTGGGTCATGTGAGCGCTGCAGTAGTATTAGGCCCACCCTCAATGCTCCCATTGGCTGAGACGCATAATGACGCCCATTTCAAGCCAGCACTGATCAACATCCCTCCTGTGACCCATGGCTTTTATATTCAGAGCCAGTGAGCACTTTCACAATAATCATGATTTTAAAAACTGTGATTAAAATAATTGCTGACGTTAATCAGTTAATGAGTTAACGAGATAATAACAGGTTAAGTTGCCCTAATAATTAGACTTTGGTGACAAACTGATGTGATCTCCATGTTTCCTTTGTTGGACTGTGGGCGAGTGTCAGAACTGAATGTACTGAGTAACATGTAGAGTTTAAACATGTGTCAGTTCCAGTTTTAGAGCTCTAAAGTGCAGCTATCATGTTAGGAATATGTTAGGAATGTCATGGTCCTGGGCCATGTGGGCCCAGTATTCTTAGTTCTTTGTATTCTCGTATTTCGTTCCTTATTTAGGCCATGTCTTCTGAGTTGCCCTGTTGTGTTGTTCCCTAAGTGTTTTTCCCTTCATGGCTCTCTCCCCCCTGTGTGCCCTCTATGTATTGATGAGCCCTCGTCTCCCTTTGTGGTTGTTTCATGTTTCCCCAGCCCGTTATGTCTGTGTTTTCCCCGTGCTCTCTCTCCTCCTGTCGGAACCTCTGTGCCTCTACATGTCATGTTCAGTTCACCCCGCCCTGTCTCGTTATGATTATCAGTGTCACCTGTGTTCCCCGTGTGTGCCCACTTTCCTCGTTTTCCCTCTGTGTATTTCTGTCTGAGTCTCCCTCTGTTCGGCGTCGTGTTCTCCCTCATGTTGTGTGGATCTCCCTGTGTCTCTCTGCGTATGTTAGTTTACTTTTCCCAGTTTAGTTTTGTATTTCCTATGTTCTGCCATTCCAGCATTAAAGCTGTGATTTTGAGTTCATCCCCGTGTCTGTGAGTTTTGCGTTTGGGTCCTCCTCCTGCCTGCCACACAGCGATCCATGACAAGGAATAGACAGGAACACTGAGCACACTGAGGTCAAATCTTTATTTTACCACTCGCTGCATTCTTGATGTTCATGAATTCAGCAGCTTCATGATTGTCTGCAGCATTAATCTCATATTTCCATTAAAAGTGTTGAATTTGACTGTTTGATGTTCTTTATGATCTCTGGCACCAGTTCATCTGTAGGCTGAGCTCAGTCCATCCAGTTAGTGAAATGATGTTTAAAGGTCTCCTTGTTCTGTGAGCGTGCACAGATCCTGAAGCAGAAAGCCTGGGTTACAGAGAAATGATCATCACTGTGATGATGCTCATCGTCTCTGACTGGGATTTGAGGTTTTGTCAAAGCAGCAAAGAAAGCCTGGCTATGTTGGACTGGGTGTGGCAGCAGCTCCCAGTTTGAGTTCAGGAGACAGACACCCTCTCTACTTTGAAGATCAGCTTCAAACTTTCCTTTTTAATAAAGCTTATAGTTCGAGCTGGATCAGGTGACCCTGAACCATCCCTTAGTTATGCTGCTATAGGCTCGGGCTGTTGGTGGACTTCCCATGATGCTCTGCTTTCTTCTCCCCACTTTTCACTCCTGATGCTTTTATATGTCAGTACTGCATGTCCTTAACTTTTGTCTCTCTGTTTTGTTCTTGTCTCTCTGAGCTCATCTCTTCTCTTTCCCCTCACCCTGCAACCAGTCATGGTAGATGCTCCTCCTGGAGCCTGTTTTCACTGGGAGGATCTTTGTGTCAAAGGGAGTTCTTCTTCCCACCATCACCAAGTGCTGCTCACACTGGTGGCGGTTACCTTACACTGTTAAACAGCTTCAGATGACTGTTGTTGTCTGCTGGGTATTGTCACTTATAAATAAAGTTACAATGGATGGATAGATGTTATTGTGACAAAGAGAAAACAACTGTTGACATTGTTGTTTTGTGTGTCTGCAGTCTGTCAGGCTGTCTGATCACAGAGGAAGGCTGTACTTCTCTGGCCTCCGCTCTGAGCTCCAACCCCTCCCATCTGAGAGAGCTGGACCTGAGCTAAAATCATCCAGGTTATTCAGGAATTAGGCTGCTGTTGGCTGGACTGAAGGATCCAGGCTGGAGACTGGACACTCTCAGGTATGGAGAGAATGTCTGATAGAGGAGGAAGAGCTGGAAACATTTCCTGTGTCTTTCACTCACTTCCTGTTTGTTTCCTGCAGATGACACATGAACAATCACACATGCAGGAATATTTTCAGGGACAGACACACTAGTCTAGCTGGATAGTTCATGGATATTTATGTAGGGGTCTCCAAGGAGTCTGTTTGCAGGAACATTTAGGTCACAGGTGTACCTGATATAGATGCCAGTGTACCTAATAAAGTGTCAGCTAACATTTGGAAATGGAAGCTTAAATAATGACAAACTGTACATTCACAGCTGAATTCACAATAAATTTGTTCTGAAGTGCACATTTTTCTGTTATTGTTCTCAAACAACAGAATGAGAATGAAATATTGATTCTAACAGGGCCCATAAACAGCATTAGCTTAGCAGCATTAGCTTATCAGAGTTTCTATCATGGTCACAGAAATCTTTAGCAGAGAAAAGTGGCCTACTTAGCAATAACTGCTCAAGTTGTATAAAGAAAGGGAAAACAGTATTAGCATTAGCTGCTAATGGCAGCTTACTTAGCATAAACTCTTCACATCTTTATAATGCAAGGGAAAGGAGTCACTCATGGAAGCCTATTTAGCATTAACGTCTCACATCATTATAAAACAAGAGAAAAGGGTATTAGCATAAGCTACTAATGCTTATTCACCTCAAATTAGCTTTAGCTGCTAATGGTAGCCTACTTAGCATTAACTCCTCACTAATATAATGCTAATTCATATCAAATTAGCATTAGCTGCTCATATTGTTATAAGGAAAAAGAAAACGGTATTAGCATTAGCTACTAATAGTTATTCAGCCCTAATTAGAATAAGCCTCTAAAAGCAGCCTACTTAGCATTAACTCCTCACATCGTTGTTACCCAACGGGAAAGAGTATTAGTATTAGCTACTATCATTTTTAATAAGTAAGAGAAAACAGTATTAGCAGTAGCGCATAATGCTAATTCACGTCAAAGTAGCATTAGTTAATAATGGCAGCCTACTTAGCATTAACTGCTCACTAATATAATGCTAATTCACATCAAATTAGCATTAGCTGCTCACATTGTTAAAAGGGAAAACAATAATAGCATTAGCTGCTAATAATTATTCACCTAATTAGAGTTAGCCCCTAATGGCAGCCTAGTTAGCATTAACTCCTGACATCGTTATAATACAGGGGAAAAGGGTTACCATTATCGGATAATGCTAATTTACATCAAATTAACAATAGTTAATAATGGTAGACTTCGTATCACTAGCTGCTGTCATTCTTACAAAGCAAAGGAAAACAATATGAGCATTAGCTGCTAATGCTTTTTCATCTAAAATTAGCATTAGCAGCTAATGGCAGCCTACTTAGCATTAACTCCTCACTAATATAATGCTAATTCACGTCAAATTTGCATTAGCTGCTAGCATCAGCCTACCTAGCACTAGCTGTTCACATTGTTAAAAGGGAAGAGAAAACGATATTAGCATTAGCTACTAATAATTATTCACCCCTAATTAGAATTAGCCGCTAATGGCAGTATACTTAGCATTAACTCCTCACATTGTTATAATGTAAGGGAAAAGAATTAGCATTATCTAATAATGTTGACCTTGGCCCACTGGAAAAGTTCAGAACTAAAGATTTAGGAGTGTTTCTCGATAGCTCTTTCTCATTTGAGAAACAAATAAATTCTGTTATTAAAACCAGCTGTAAGGTTTATATTGTTGATTGATGCTTAGAAATATTTACTCATATATGCTTAGAGTTGTATAATCGATTGCATAATGATAGAGGTTTGATCCTGAGTAGTCTGTAAAGACTCTGTGTGCCTTCCAGAGTGCTCTGGCATGCACACACCACTTGGGGCCATGAGAGAGGTCGTACCCTCTCTTACTGATTTATGGTGTAGGACAGGGGTCTCAAACTCAATTTAGCTGGGGGCCGCTGCAGGCAGAGTCTGGGTGAGGCTGGGCCGCATTAGGTTTTCCACAAGAAAGGCATGGTTAAAAAATTCCAATCTTCTCAAATCTCTTTATTTTTATTTTTTAACACAAAATATGAAAAATAAATAAACAAATTAAGAATTAATAAGAAAATAAATCAATCTGTAATACATAAATAAAATAATAATAAGATATTTTTAGTCAGTGAACTTGTGTGTTTCTTTCAGTCTTCTATATCTGCTGTATTTAGATTGAAATGTCTGTATTAACAGTTCTATAACCTTCTTCTGAACATGAATGGAACACTGTAGAAAATGAACTGTTCTTCTGAACATGGCTTCTCTTGCCTACTCCTTGCTGCTACAGACCTGGCAGCGTTTCCTCTCGCATAGCCGAGCCAGATTTGGCCTGAGGGAGGAAGCAGTTGCGACCCTCAGTATGTCTTGAAGATGATCATCCGTAAGTCTGGACCTGTACTTGGACTTATTGAAGTTCAAAGTGGAGAAGAGCTTTTGGCACAAGTATGTGCTACCAAAAAGGCACATGGTCCGCTTGAACATTCGGGAAAGCCGAGGGAAACTAGGGCTCAAGTCTCTCAAAAATTGTCCAAGCTTGTCTGCTTTTCCACTCACCTCCCTGAACTTTGCTTTGAGTTCAGAGTTGCACTGCAGCTCAATGAGCTCCATTTGAAGCACAGAAGGGGCATCTTGCACATCAAAGGAGAAGGGGTCCGCAAAAATGTGAAAGGTGGCTCTGTGTGTCTTGAAGTCAGCAAATCTGTGATCAAATTCCTCCTGTAGCCTCAAAATGACATCAACATACTCGTCAGCACTGAATGGTGTGCCTGCATCCAGGAGTGCCTTGCATGCTGGGAAATGGCAAAGGTTTGTCTGAGAGAGCTGAGCTGTCCAGAGCGCCAGTTTTGTGGAGAATGCTCTCACGTTGTCATAGGCAGCACTGACAAGTTGCCCCGGGCCTTGTAACGTCTTGTTCAGTACATTAAGCTCATGTGTCATATCAACAAGAAAAGCTGAGTCCATGAGCCATTTGGGATCAGTTAGCACAGGAACACTAACTCCATCCTTCTCCATGAAGGCTTCACTTCTGCTCTCAACTCAAAAAGTCTCTTTAATACATTTCCCCTGCTGAGCCAACGTACCTCAGTGAAGTCGAGCACATCCCCATATTCTGACCCCATTTCCTCTAAAAAAGCACAGAACCTTCGGTGCTTTAAGCCCCTGGATCTGATTTGGTTGATGCATTTCACAACAATAGACATCACATTGTCAAACTTCAGGCATTTGCTGCAAAGGACCTGCTGATGGATGATGCAGTGCAGAGCAATGGCCTCCTCCACGCCTTCCTCTTCCAGTTTGTTTTGTGCCACCAGTCCATGTTTCCTCCCTGTCATTGATGGCGCTCCATCTGTTGTTATTCCAACAAACCTCTTCCATGGCAAACCAACATTCTCAATGGCATCACACAGCTTGTAAATATCTGCTGAGCGGTGGTCTGGCCATGCATTGGAATTACTGTGAGCAGCTCCTCCATCACTTCAAAACTGTCATCAACACCACGGACATACATTGGGAGCTGGGCAGTGTCGGTGATGTCTGTGGTCTCATCAAGAGCGACTGAGTATACACTGAAACATTTGGCTTTCTCACACAGTTGGTCATAAATGTCACTTGACAGGTCAGAAATGCGATCTGCTGCGGTGTTGGCAGAAAGGCTGATGTTGCTAAACTGACCTTTCTTTCCCGGACAGACTATATTTGCAGCCTGCAATATGCACCTTTAGACAAATGCACCTTCTGTGAATGGCTTCCCTGCTTTAGCAATCATCTCACTAACCACGTGGCTCCGACTGCTGCATTATTCTCTTTGGTTGCTTTCTTGGAGAAATCTTGCTGCCTCAGTAGCTCTGTTTTAAGACTGGCAACCCGGTTCGCTCTCTCGTCTCCCTGGTATTTTGCATCCAGCTCAGCATGTCTAGTTGTGTAATGACGTTTCAAATTGTATTCCTTGTGCAGCGCAACTTTCTCTGTGCAAATAAGACAGGTCGGGGTGCCCCTGTGCTCAACAAAGAAATATTGCATTTCCCACTTTTCCTGAAATTGTCGGTGCTCATCACCAACCTTTCTCTTCACCGCAGGCTTTGAAAAAGACATGTTTGGGGCTATGTGACATTTATAATTCTACTTGGTGTCACTGTCGCATTGAAGTTTCAATCAAGCGTTTAGCCGACGGACGGGGAACGTCTCAACGCGTAGAGAACGTCATTTCTGCTTCTTTTTCTTGCAACCGTAGCACGGCGATCGGCAGATAAAAAGCCGGTAGCAGTCTCCTTTGTTTTTACGCTCGATGTTCATGTCTTTCATGACGACACGAACACCGTGGCGTTTGCAGATGGTAGAAAGTGCAGGGATAGCGAGCGCAAAAAAGGCGA
>NC_137424.1:4039651-4114651 GCF_964374335.1 Astatotilapia calliptera | reverse complement strand
GAGCAAACGTTTCTGAAAACGTCCAGATGAACAGAATCAACCTTTTGGGATCAGCCAGCAATGCAGCATCATTGTTGTTCAGCTTCAGAGGTTTGCAGGAATGAACTGATGACCAGAAACAGCTGCAAAGTCCAAGAAAATACCAGCTGGAGTTCAGCTGCATTTGAAGAAGTCAAAGAAAAGTAAGGATGGCAAAGGGCGACGTTTTCTCCCAAAGAGCTGCAAACATGGTCGACGCCTCATTAGAAGAATCATCTGGACATTTGTGAGGAACTCCAACCAAGAAAGCAACGTCACACAGATCCAACAGACAGTTTCCATGACTGCAAGTGTTGAGTGGAAAAATGCTACATTGCATTATTGCATCCTCTCACCACAGGAGGCGCTGTTGGCACCACTGATTGCTGATCAGCTGTTCTCTGATGATCTGATTGATACTGTGAATAACGGGACTCACTGAACTCTGTGACACAGTGAAGATTACAGAGTTGAACTTCACCCTTTAACACTTAGACCCCCGGAGAGCAGTCATTTTGGTTTTCTACCTTAGACCCCTGCGGAGTCATCATTTTGCGTTTCTACCTTTAAAAGCCGGAGAGCAGTCAGTCAAATGCTGGAGTCATTCATATGTATATTAGGTCGTTACCTAGGAATTCTAGGTAACGACCTAAGGTAACGACAAGGTACCACATGTGTACCTGTAGCAGTGAACACATCGCACAGTGGCCTGATTTTTTTTGCATCTGTGTACTTGGATTTTAGGTCGCAAGCCACCCAAAACTTGCTCCATGCACCACTCAGCAGGCCATTTGTAAATATGTGTACAAATGGTTGGTTTTTTGTACTGTTTTTATCAATAAATGTCAGCAACAAAGGACATACACCCATGTGTGTTGATTTCTCCCTAAGATGGCAAACTGAAACACTCCAAGTTGGTGACTTTTGGAGATTTGTTTCCCTGGATGATTGAGAATGCATCAAGATGAAACACAAAAGGAAGCTCACCGCTTTTAGCAGCTCCCCCACCCCCTCAATCACTCAGTGAGTGATTGAGGGGGTGGGGGAGTGGAGTGTTTCAGTGTTTCAGTTTGCCATCTTAGGGAGAAATCAACACATGTCCTTTGTATGTCCTTTGTTGCTGACATTTATTGATAAAAACAGTACAAAAAACCAACCATTTGTACACATATTTACAAATGGCCTGCTGAGTGGTGCATGGAGCATGTTCATTGGTTCATGGACCTCCCTGAACTAATGGCATTTATGGCAGCAACAAAATCGGTGAGCTTCCTTTTGTTTTTCATCTTGATGCATTCTCAATCATCCAGGGAAACAAATCTCCAAAAGTCACCAACTTGGAGTGTTTCAGTTTGCCATCTTAGGGAGAAATCAACACACATGGGTGTATGTCCTTTGTTGCTGACATTTACTGATGAAAACAGTACAAAAAACCAACCATTTGTACACATATTTACAAATAATGATAAAAAGTGAGTGAGTACATTTCAACATTTTCAGTAAATGCCATTAGTTCAGGGAGGTCCATGAACCAATGAACATGCTCCATGCACCACTCAGCAGGCCATTTGTAAATATGTGTACAAATGGTTGGTTTTTTGTACTGTTTTTATCAATAAATGTCAGCAACAAAGGACATACAAAGGACATGTGTTGATTTCTCCCTAAGATGGCAAACTGAAACACTGAAACACTCCACTCCCCCACCCCCTCAATCACTCACTGAGTGATTGAGGGGGTGGGGGAGCTGCTAAAAGCGGTGAGCTTCCTTTTGTGTTTCATCTTGATGCATTCTCAATCATCCAGGGAAACAAATCTCCAAAAGTCACCAACTTGGAGTGTTTCAGTTTGCCATCTTAGGGAGAAATCAACACACATGGGTGTATGTCCTTTGTTGCTGACATTTATTGATAAAAACAGTACAAAAAACCAACCATTTGTACACATATTTACAAATGGCCTGCTGAGTGGTGCATGGAGCAAGTTTTGGGTGGCTTGCGACCTAAAATCCAAGTACACAGATGCAAAAAAAATCAGGCCACTGTGCGATGTGTTCACTGCTACAGGTACACATGTGGTACCTTGTCGTTACCTTAGGTCGTTACCTAGAATTCCTAGGTAACGACCTAATATACATATGAATGACTCCAGCATTTGACTGACTGCTCTCCGGCTTTTAAAGGTAGAAACGCAAAATGATGACTCCGCGGTCAATTTAGCCAATTTAGCTTCCACTTCCACCATTTGACTGCTCTCGGGTTTTATAGGTAGAAAGGTAGAAGCCTGGGGATGCTAGTGTTAAGACTGACCACAGAACCAAGTCCGCCAGAGCTTTTGTTATATTTTTACATGCTGTGGAGCCATTTGTGGGAGCATTTCAAGTTGCTATACATCAATACAACTGTTATAGCCCTAATTTTAATAATATGTGTGCATTAAGTCCATAGTAACTACATAAACTGCAAAAAAAACCTCTGCTCATCCATCTCTGTGTGTATCAGGATACATTTGGTTCATAATACACAGAAAAATCAGAGTTATTACCTGTAATAAATGTGAAAGATTCCTGCAGTGATAACCAGGCAGGACTGAAACACATCCAAGCTGTCACCACGGTAACAGCACCGCCCATCCACAGGTGAGGGGAGGAGCAAAAAGAGGGACTTTGACCATTTTATACTAAAAACACTCAACTAATGTTTCTAATATGAAACAAATAAGCCCACATTAATGTGAGCGTTTATTAAATAATAATAATGATGATTTCCTCCTGATCTCATTTCCACAGCAGAGAAAACTGTGGTGTATATTGAGGTGGAGGGTGTGGTCTGTGGCTCAGGTGTAGAGTGAGGGTGGGGTGCACCACAGCAGCATGCTGGGACTGCTGAGGGTGGAGGAGGGAGTGATGATGACATCAGAGCTGCAGCACAGAGACCAGTGAACACACAGTCTGTTCATCTTTGCATAGATACAATATACAGCACAATATTGAATGACAGACACGCTGATGCAATAACAGAGGTCAAACGTTTACTATAGGTCTTTACCAGGTTTGCACACACAGTAGCTGGTATTTTGGCCCATTCCTCCATGTAGATCTTCTCGAGAGCAGTGATGTTTTGGGGCTGTTGCCGAGCAACACGGACTTTCAACTCCCGCCACAGATTTTCTATGGGGTTGAGGTCTGGAGACTGGCTAGGCCACTCCAGGACTTTCAAATGCTTCTTACGGAGCCACTCCTTTGTTGCCCGGGCGGTGTGTTTTGGATCATTGTCATGTTGGAAGACCCAGCCTCGTTTCATCTTCAAAGTTCTCACTGATGGAAGGAGGTTTTGGCTCAAAATCTCACGATACATGGCCCCATTCATTCTGTCCTTAACACGGATCAGTCGTCCTGTCCCCTTGGCAGAAAAACAGCCCCATAGCATGATGTTTCCACCCCCATGCTTCACAGTAGGTATGGTGTTCTTGGGATGCAACTCAGTATTCTTCGTCCTCCAAACACGACGAGTTGAGTTTATACCAAAAAGTTCTACTTTGGTTTCATCTAACCACATGACATTCTCCCAATCCTCTGCTGTATCATCCATGTGCTCTCTGGCAAACTTCAGACGGGCCTGGACATGCACTGGCTTCAGCCCCAGATCGTGGGAGATTATCAGTGGTCTTGTATGTCTTCCATTTTCTGATGATTGCTCCCACAGTTGATTTCTTCACACCAAGCTGCTTGCCTATTGTAGATTCACTCTTCCCAGTCTGGTGCAGGTCTACAATACTTTTCCTGGTGTCCTTCGAGAGCTCTTTGGTCTTGGCCATGGCGGAGTTTGGAGTCTGACTGTTTGAGGCTGTGGACAGGTGTCTTTTATACAGATGATGAGTTCAAACAGGTGCCATTCATACAGGTAACGAGTGGGGGACAGAAAAGCTTCTTACAGAAGACGTTACAGGTCTGTGAGAGCCAGAGATTTTCCATGTTTGAGGTGACCAAATACTTATTTTCCACCCTGATTTACGGATAAATTCTTTACAAATCCTACCATGTGGATTCATGGATTTTTTTTCACATTCTGTCTCTCACAGTTGAAGTGTACCTCTGGTGCAAATTACTGACCTCTGTCATCATTTTAAGTGGGGGAACTTGCACAATCGGTGGCTGACTAAATACTTTTTTGCCCCACTGTGTATATATATATATATATATATATATATATATATATAAAACACCCAGCACGCCCCTGCGGGCAGTTTATCCTTCAAGCTCGGGTCCTCTACCAGAGGCCTGGGAGCTTGAGGGTCCTGCGCAGTATCTTAGCTGTTCCCAGGACTGCGCTCTTCTGGACAGAGATCTCCAATGTTATTCCCGGGATCTGCTGGAGCCACTCGCCTAGCTTGGGAGTCACCGCACCTAGTGCTCCGATTACCACGGGGACCACCGTTACCTTCACCCTCCACATCCTCTCGAGCTCTTCTCTGAGCCCTTGGTATTTCTCCAGCTTCTCGTGTTCCTTCTTCCTGATATTGCTGTCATTCGGAACCGCTACATCGATCACTACAGCCGTCTTCTTCTGTTTGTCTACCACCACTATGTCCGGTTGGTTAGCCACCACCATTTTGTCCGTCTGTATCTGGAAGTCCCACAGGATCTTAGCTCGGTCATTCTCCACCACCCTTGGGGGCATCTCCCATTTTGACCTCGGGACTTCCAGGTTATACTCGGCACAGATGTTCCTGTACACTATGCCGGCCACTTGGTTATGGCGTTCCATGTATGCCTTGCCTGCTAGCATCTTGCACCCTGCTGTTATGTGCTGGATTGTCTCTGGGGCATCTTTACACAGCCTGCACCTGGGGTCTTGCCTGGTGTGATAGACCCCAGCCTCTATGGATCTTGTGCTCAGAGCTTGTTCTTGTGCTGCCATGATTAGTGCCTCTGTGCTGTCTTTCAGTCCAGCTTTGTCCAGCCACTGGTAGGATTTCTGGATATCAGCCACCTCCTCTATCTGCCGGTGGTACATACCGTGCAGGGGCCTGTCCTTCCATGATGGTTCCTCGTCTCCCTCCTCTTTCTTGGGTTTCTGCTGCCTGAGGTATTCACTGAGCACTCGGTCAGTTGGGGCCATCTTCCCAATGTATTCTTGGATGTTCGTTGTCTCATCCTGGACTGTGGTGCTGACACTCACCAGTCCCCGGCCCCCTTCCTTCCGCTTAGCGTACAGCCTCAGGGTGCTGGACTTGGGGTGAAACCCTCCATGCATGGTAAGGAGCTTTCTTGTCTTTATGTCAGTGGCTTCTATCTCCTCCTTTGGCCAGCCTATTACCCCAGCAGGGTACCTGATCACGGGTAGGGCGTACGTGTTGATGGCCCGGATCTTGTTCTTACCATTCAGCTGACTCCTCAGGACTTGCCTGACCCTCTGCAGGTACTTGGTGGTTGCAGCTTTTCTAGCAGCCTCCTCATGGTTCCCATTCGCCTGCGGGATCCCCATGTACTTGTAACTGTCCTCTATGTCTGCAATGTTGCCTTCTGGTAGTTCAATCCCCTCAGTTCTGACTACCTTCCCTCTCTTTGTTACCATCCGGCTACACTTCTCCAGTCCGAACGACATTCCAATGTCATTGCTGTATAGCCTGGTAGTGTGGATCAGTGAATCGATGTCTCATTCACTCTTGGCATACAGCTTGATGTCATCCATGCACAGGAGGTGGCTGACAACTGCTCCGTTCCGTAGTCGGTATCCGTAGCCAGTCTTGTTAATGATCTCACTGAGGGGGTTCAGGCCTATGCAGAACAGCAGTGGGGACAGAGCATCTCCTTGGTAGATCCCGCACTTGATGGTGACTTGTGCTATGGGCTTGGAGTTGGCCTCTAGTGTTGTACGCCACATCCCCATTGAGTTCCTGATGAAGGCTCTTAGGGTCCCATTGATCTTGTACAATTCTAGGCATTCCAGTATCCAGCTGTGGGGCATTGAGTCATAGGCCTTCTTGTAATCAATCCAGGCAGTGCACAGGTTGGTCAGTCTGGTCTTTCAGTCTCGGCTGACTGTTCTGTCTACCAGTAGCTGGTGTTTTGCGCCTCTGGTATTCTTGCCAATTCCTTTCTGTGTCCCGCTCATGTATTGACCCATGTGCCTGTTCATCTTAGCCGATATGATGCCTGACAGGAGCTTCCATGTAGTACTGAGGCAGGTTATTGGTCGGTAGTTGGAGGGGACCGGTCCCTTCTTGGGGTCCTTGGGGATCAGGACCGTCCGACCTTTGGTTAGCCATTCCGGGTGTCTCTCGTTAACTAGCAGCTGGTTCATTTGTGCTGCCAGACGCTCGTGGAGTGCAGTCAGCTTCTTCAGCCAGTAGGCGTGAACCATGTCGGGCCCTGGTGCTGTCCAACTCTTCATACTGGAGACCCTTTCTTGGATATCTGCCACTGTGATGGTTACTGGACCCTGTTCAGGGAGGTCGCTGTGGTCTGCCCTCAGATCCTCTAGCCACTGAGCATTGCCGTTATGGGTTGCATCCTTCTCCCATATGCTCTTCCAGTATTGCTCCGTCTCCAGCCTTGGTGGTGCTGTTCTCTTATTGTTCCCTTGCCACTGAGAGTACACCTTTGCTGGTTCTGTGGAGAACAGCTGGTTTATTCTCCTGCCTTCTATCTCTCTGGTGTACCTCCTCAAGCGGCTGGCCAAGGCTGTGAGTCTTTGCTTGGCAGTTTCCAAGGTCTCAGGTATGGACAGCTTGCTGTATTTCTTAGGCACCTTATTTGTCTTACCTTTCTGCAACTCCGTTAGTTGGCTAACCTCCCTCCGTGCTACTTTGATCTTGCCCTCTAGCCTCCTTCTCCATGGAGGGTACTGCCCCTTGTCGCTGTTCAACTTGTAGCCAAGCATCTCACTGATGCCGTATTGTAGATCAGCTTGTTAGTGTCGGTAATCGTGGTTGTAGGTATTGCCCGTAGTGCTGCATTAACATCATCTAGCAGACCTTCTGAGGGTACTTCACGTAATCTTGGTAACCGGCTACGGGGGATCCAGGTTTCAAGCTTGGCCATGATCCTATTTTTCAGGTCAGTTCCTCTCGCACTCAACAATCCTTCTCCTATCTCACTTGGGGCTATGTACCCAATCTCGGGTGGGGGTGATGATATCGCCCCCCTGACCTGGCGTCCTGACTCCTCCTTGCCGTAGCATTTGTGTTGTACCTCGTCAATCTCTAGCTGTGAGAGCAGTCCCTTCTTTCGAATGTTGGAACACTGAGCTACTAGTTGTTTCGCCGTCATTGTGGATGTTGGGTATCGAAGAATCCATAGGTCCCTCATCCTATTCATGTAGCCCCTTCCGCCGGGGTTACTTGCATAGTAGCATTCCAACAACGCCCTGTTTTCGTCTCTTGCCCACCGATGCCTTCCAGTTCCAGTAGCCCACTTTTCGTCAGGGTGCCCTGGTTCCTCAACACCTGATGCGGACCTTGTTGATCCGGGCGACGTCCGAGCCGGCATGCCTTCATATTTATCTGTCTCGCTCATGTCTGCGGTAGGCTTGCTTAGCATAGGGGGTCTAGCCTCAGGACCCTTACTGGATACAGACGCCCCAGGCAGGAATCGAACTTGCGATCCTCTGTTCCAAAGGCGTGTAGTCTAACCACTACGCTATCCAGATAGCGTAGTGGTTAGTGAATATATATATATATATATATATATATATATATATCTGTATATATATATATATATATATATATCTGTTGAGCCTTTAAAACCAAGTTAATGCTGAAAGTACAAACATCACTAATGTCACATAACTTTGCCGACATGTGGCCAACAGCAATGTTTTAATGTTCTTCGTTATTAAACATTCGCACATAAATATGTGACATCATATTCAGTACTTACTTTTGACAGTTCACACTTATTTATCACACCGTATTTTGCGACACAATTATCCACACCCACCGCCGCGCTATGAATTGTGGGATATATGGGACCACGAAGCGTGCACCGGACCAGGCTTGATATTTGGGGAAATCTTCGGCGCATTTGGAGAATGCATTTGAAGTACACTTCGAATTGGGACAGCCGTCGTCGCGTGGCGGTGACGTAATCACACTTAAAATGCGTACTTCAAGCGTGCAGACCCTGATTTGGGACAAAGCCAAAGAGAAGCTGTCTTCTCTGAAGATGATCTGCCTGGACTCGTGATGACACCAGAAGGTGAAGCACACACGATGCATTCACTGACACACTTTGAGTTTGAGAGAACTGCACACAGATTCACTGTTTTGGAAACTAGAAAAATTTTCTTGTCATGAACTGGCTGTGTATGCAAGCAGGATAGGACCCAAATGCAGACTCATAGGTGGGATGTTAACTTCATAAAACACAGCTTTATTTGGTGAATGGAAAAAGTAACACTAAACTAAACTCACAGAGAAACACACAAAGAATAACACAGCCTTTAGAAACAAGGATGAACACAACAGACAGAAGCAAACAGAGGGCTTCAATACACAACACAATGATGAGGGAACAGACAACACACAGGGAAAACAGCTGAGGCCAATTAGACACAACGAGACCAGGGAAACAAGATGAAACACACTGAACGAGAATGCAAGACTTTCACAATAAAACAGGAAACAAAGAAACACAATACTGACAAGTGAGCTTGACAGGGGAGTGGAGGAAAGGCAAACGAGAGGGAGTGAGGGAACATGTCTGCCATCTATCGTGATGAGAAATGTGCGATCGTTGGCAAATAAAATCAACGAGCTCTCAGCACTGGTACGGAGTCAGAGGGAATACCGAGAGTGTAGCCTGATGTGTTTCACCGAATCATGGATCCACCAGGACATTCCCGATGAGAATGCTTCTGTGGAAGGCTTCCACACTGTTCGGGCGGACAGGGACAGCATCGCTAGTGGTAAGCGGAAAGGAGGTGGGCTTGCTGTTTTAGTTAACAAGCGGTGGTGTAACCCTGCCAACATAACAATAAAAGAAAGGATTTGTTGCCCGGACACTGAACTGTGTGCTGTTGGACTCAGGCCGTATTATTTACCCAGGGAATTCTCTCACGTCATCTTGGTGGCTGTTTATGTTCCTCCCTCTGCTAACCCCACAGCTGCATGTGACACTATCCACTCTGCCATAGCTCGGTTACAGACTCAGCACCCGAGTGCCTTTATTGTGATCTCGGGTGACTTCAACCATGTATCACTGGACAATACACTAACAACATTCAAACAATGTGTGGACTGTCCCACCAGGGGAGAGAAAATTTTAGACTTACTCTAAGCTAACGTCAAGGATGCATACAGCTCCTCCTCCCTCCCCCCACTTGGTAGGTCAGATCATAACCTGATTCACCTCACCCCCCGCTATGTGCCAATTGTGAGGAGGGAACCTGTGACCACCAGGACTGTTAGGAGGTGGTCAGAGGAGGCAATAGCAGAACTACAGGGCTGTTTCGAGGTGACCGACTGGGAAACACTCTGTGAGCCTCACGCCGAGGACATCAATGGGCTTTCTGAGTGTATCACAGACTACATAACTTTCTGCACCGACTCCATTGTTCCAGCTCAGACTGTTCATTGTTACCCAAATAACAAGCCGTGGGTGACTAAGGACATCAAAGCCCTCCTCAACAACAAGAAGAGGGCTTTCAGAGGGGGCAATAAAGAGGAGGTGAGGAAGATCCAGGTGTTACTAAAGGACAAGATCAGAGAGGCTAAGGACAATTACAGGAGGAAGCTGGAGTGGAAACTCCAGCAGAACAGCATGAGAGAGGTGTGGAGGGGCATGAAGACCATCACTGGATTCAGGCCAACCAACAGCAGGGGAGCTGAGGGAGGTGAGAATAGAGCCGACGAGTTGAATCTGTTTTTCAATAGATTCGACACCACAGTGTCTGCTCCCACCCCCACAACCTCACCTGCAGTCAGCCTGGAATCCAGAGCCACACCACTGTGCCAGCCTCTCTCTTCACATGTTGCCTCCTGTGAGAGTCCTGACACCCCTCCCCCACCCATCACCTTCACTCAATACCAGGTTGAGATGCAAATGAGGAGACTTCACTCAGGCAAGTCTGCTGGACCAGACGGAGTGAGTCCCCTCGTCCTCAAGACCTGTGCCCCCAGCTGTGTGGAGTCTTTCATAAACTGTTTATGCTGAGTCTGAGTCTGCAGAGGGTCCCAGTGGAAGACATCATGCCTCATCCCTGTACCAAAGACGCCACGTCCCAGTGGCCCCCAGGATTACAGGCCCGTGGCACTGACCTCCCACATCATGAAGACCCTGGAAAGGCTCATCCTGGACCAGCTGCGACCCATAGTAAGACCACATCTGGATCCCCTTCAGTTCGCTTATAAGCCTCGTCTCGGAACTGAGGATGCCATCATCTACCTGCTCAATCGTGTCTACACCCATCTGGACCAGTCGGCGAGTTCTGTGAGGGTCATGTTTTTTGACTTTTCCAGTGCTTTCAACACCATCAGGCCGACCCTCCTGGGTGATAAGTTAGCAGCGATGCAGGTGGATGCTTCTCTGGTGTTCTGGATTGTTGATTACCTGACAGGAAGACCACAATATGTACGTCTCCCACAGTGTGTCTCTGACAAGGTGATCAGCAACACAGGGGCACCACAGGGGACAGTCCTCTCCCCCTTCCTCTTCACCCTCTACACCACAGACTTCAGCCACTGCACAGAGACCTGCCATCTTCAGAAGTTTTCTGATGACTCTGCAGTGGTTGGATGCATCAGCAGGGATGATGAGACAGAGTACCGGGCTGTGGTCGACTCCTTTGTCACGTGGTGTGAGCAGAATCATCTGCAGCTCAACGTGGCAAAGACCAAGGAACTGATCGTGGACTTCAGGAAGACCAGGAAACACTTGACCCCTGTTTCAATCCAGGGGGTCAGTGTTGACATTGTGGAGGACTATAAATACCTTGGAGTACACATTGACAATAAACTGGACTGGGCTAAAAACACCACAGCACTTTAAAGGAAGGGCCAGAGTCATCTCTATTTTTTGAGGCGACTGAGATCCTTCAACATATGCCAGAAAATACTAAGGATTTTCTATGAGTCTGTTGTGGTCAGTGCGATCCTCTATGCTGTTGCATGCTGGGGGAGCAGGCTGAGGGTCGCAGATGCCAACAGACTCAATAAACTAATCCGTAAGGCCAGCAATGTTGTGGGGATGGAGCTGGACTCCCTCAAGGTGGTGTTGGAGAGGTGGATATGAGGTATGAGGTGCCGTAAGGGACATTATTACTGAAACGCTCTCACACACACTACTGAAATTTTAACTCTCACACACACACTACTGAAACGCTCTCACACACACTACTGAAATGCTCTCACACACACTACTGAAATTTTACCTCTCACACACACTACTGAAACGCTCTCACACACACTACTGAAAAGCTCTCACACACACTACTGAAACGCTCTCACACACACTACTGAAATTTTACCTCTCACACACACTACTGAAACGCTCTCACACACACTATTGTAAAGCTCTCACACACACTACTGAAAAGTGTGGACGGACTGCCACAGTCGTGGGGCAGCAACCTGTTGCAAGTACCAGTGTGGACGGACTGGATAGTCACTTAACATCCCTCTTTCCCTCATGTCAACGTAGCAGCTTGCCCATGCCAGCGACATCTACAGTCAGGAGCGAATGTGCACCTGCACCACGTTATCAAACTCGGCAATGCTTCGGCAGCTGGACATCAGGCACCAGAAGAAAAAGGTAGTTACAAAGTTTAATGAGTTTGTATTCACTTGCCTGAAATGGGGCCAGTCTGATATTTAAGAATATACTGCAGGGCTCGCAAAATCGCTAACCCGACATCCCGGGGCTAGCGATTTTTCCAGGGTACCAAAATCTATCTCTGCCCTGCCCGTCGGCCTATCATAGGAAGGAAAAATATATGTCAATGCTTTTGCATTCTTTCGGAAATGTAGCTGGGTAATTATGTCATTGGCATCGGTTAGCCACTGTCAATATGTGACATATTGAAATCGTGTTTGAATTTGCGCTTGTTTTTTGCTTTCACTTTGCAATCCCGCGAACTGTGTATAGAGAGCGACAGTACTGATTGGTGAGTGATGATAATTTGCGCACCAATTCCTCTGACATCGTCTTATCAATCGTTAGCTTACTATGCAAACATGGCAAGTGAAATCTCCCGCAGCAAGCTTAAACATGTGAGAGGTTGATCGCGCAGATCGCTGAGCGTTATGTGAGTCCGTGTGTAAAAGCAGCAGCATATATATTTTAGTTCTGCTGAGCCAAATAAGACAGGTCAGGGTGAAGAAGTGACAGCCAAAGAAAAGCTTACCACAAAACAGAAAAGTTAGGACAAATCAGACTATAAGGCAAAAGGAAAGTGCAGCCGTATGGTTTCATGGACAAAATCATTTCTGTGGCTCCAATATGACGAGCAAAATAACCAGGGCTGCACATAATTGTTCCGCAGGTGCGCATTCACTGTCAAAACAAAAGACGCGCACAAGATAAGAAGTTGCAATGCGTGTTTGCGTACATAGGATTTTCTGGAGGAGGACAGACATTTGTTTAGAACTCTTAAAGATGTCGAAGACACTCCTTTAAGCAATTACTTTGGTTTTCCTCCACCTCCAAAGAAATGTCAGAAGGAGTCCGAACCACAAAAGAAGCGCGTATTCTCGGAAAAGTATAAAAAAAAAAAAGCATATAAAATTAACCCTTATGTTTGCCTAACTACAACAATTTTGTCTATGAAAGCATTCTGTGTAGGGGTTTGGATAGTGTTCTGCTGTCTGCATCTCAGTATTATTAGTTATCAGTTGCTGTTGTTTATGGTATCTAATAGTTATATTTATATTTCAGAGTTATGGCCCAGCAGCATGACCATTACAACAAAGATGTTATACTACTTCCAACTCCATCATGGGGAGTAGTGTGCAAACAAGGTTCAAAATTATGGTTACACAAACATGGGCACATCCTCAGTGCTTTTGAATTCCAGAAGACCTGGGACAACCAAACTGTCGTGAAACACATCAAGGAAAGCTTTGGTGAACGCATTCCAGAGGATGTCAGGTAAAATACTATTGTTTATTGTTACTGTGTGTATTCATGTAATGACTTGTACTTAAAGATAATATACCAAAGTAAAGAAGTTTAAAATATCATTCATCATTATAAAAACATATGGACTATACCAGTAGAATTCAAAAGTCATAAGCATACACACAAACAGAACAGTATATAATAAAATATTTAACTAATATTTAAAATATTTAACTAATTAGCAATTGCTGTTCTCCCTATTTATTTTTTGTAGCCTCGAGTTTCTAATGGCTTGTGGCAATAAGCTGGTGTCTCCAAAGCTCCAAGATGGTCAGGAGCTCAATGGGATGCTGATCCTAAAGGTTTTTAAAACCAAAGCCCTCTGTGTAAGGCCATCAAGGACACTTTTAGTAAGTTCCTAAAAGAATGAAAAGTAATCATGATTTGGGAAAAAACCATGTCAACAATTGGGCTTCTACCAAAATAGAATATATTTATTTAAAACAAGTGTTTGGGAGCAATCAATATGGATATTTCTTATTTTAATCTTTTTAAGATAAGCTATAATAACTTGCTTTTGATATATGTTTTTGGTCTTTTTCTGTTGAAGAGTGAATCAGATGAAGACAAAGATCCTTCCCACATCAGCTCCAAATCAGCATTAAGCAGTTGTGCAACTGATAAGGACAGTGACAATGATTGTTTTAAAGTTGATAGTGTAACAAACCTTTTGGGTTATAGCACCACTAGGGGGGGAGTCTCCTAGGGGTGTGTGTGAGTATAGCGTGGCAGCCATTACATGCTGCTCGTGTTCTGTTCTCAGGATAGACCTCACCGTTGTAACGGCCTGGCACCGGCGACTACCGATCCCCGCCCATGTATGTACGGACAGTGTAGAGCCGTGGAGACCTGGCTTGTATGGTCTTATGTTGCTGACAAGGAATAAAGGTCTGTTGTTTAATTTAACTGACTGGCTCCGTGTTATCCGGCTAACCTCCACACCACATGCCCGCCGGACCGGCTAGCCGCTCCTTCCTCGCCAGACTGCTGTTACAAAGTGGCGCCCGAACAGGGACCCTCCAGGTTACTCAGAAGCTTGGGGAGGTCAACTACAGATTAGCCAAGATTGACACTGGTGAAGACGCAGGAGTCTTCCACGTCGTGAACGTTCAGCCATTTTACTCCTGGGACTCCACATCTCCTTCAGGGCACCGGACTTCGGCCCAGGAGAGCCTGGATGAGACTGAAACGGGGGAACAGCCCTCATTCCCGAGTTCAGGGGATATCGAAGCAGGCGGGCACCCCGCCGAGGGCGCCTCTGAGTCGCCACCGGCCGAGGGGGAACACTATCATTTGAGACCCCGCCGGTGCCCCAGAATCACTGAGGGTTGGACTGCTACCAGGTGGACTAACCGTCATCATACGGACAGACTCAATGTTGACTGAGGGTTGGTTTCATACATGTACATGCTGTAATTGTTCTGTTCATAAGGGGTGATTACTTGTTCTGTTCCACTGAGCCCTCGTCATCGTGGCCCGTGAGAGCCTTTGTTTGGTTTTCGGTTGTACTGATTTGTGTGACCGGTTGTGTTGTATGTCTGACTGTTTCCCTTGTCTATGACCATCTCTGGAAGATGGATTGGCAGTAATACTGCATGTTCTGTATTGTTTGCTTCAAGCACTAATTTTGTTTATTGACTGTACCAATGCTTAAGGTAAGGATGTCTAACAATTCCTCCACAACCTGCTTAGTACCTAATGTAACTATGTATAGTGAAGAAGGGTAGCGGGAGGAGGGTCACCTGGGTCCGGCTGAGGACAGCCTGCGAATTGCCGGGGGGGTGATGTAACAAACCTTTTGGGTTATAGCACCACTAGGGGGGGAGTCTCCTAGGGGTGTGTGTGAGTATAGCGTGGCAGCCATTACATGCTGCTCGTGTTCTGTTCTCAGGATAGACCTCACCGTTGTAACGGCCTGGCAGCGGCGACTACCGATCCCCGCCCATGTATGTACGGACAGTGTAGAGCCGTGGAGACCTGGCTTGTATGGTCTTATGTTGCTGACAAGGAATAAAGGTCTGTTGTTTAATTTAACTGACTGGCTCCGTGTTATCCGGCTAACCTCCACACCACATGCCCGCCGGACCGGCTAGCCGCTCCTTCCTCGCCAGACTGCTGTTACAATAGTTCAAAAATCCAACAAGACATGAGCAGCCAAGTCACTACAAGGTTAAGAAGTCATGTTAAAGGTGATAACCCTGGCACTAGCAGTGATGAAGAAGATGATACTGGGACCAACTGTATTGGAAGGAGTGTTGGTAAAAAGCAACGAGCAAAGCAAGGAAGTGATGGGAACAGCATTTGTGATGAAGGCTACATGGCAAGAAGTGATGACAAACCTAGCACAAGCAGTCAAAGCAGAGATTTCAATGCAAGAAGTGAAGACATGCCTGCCATGAGCGTTAATGATGAAGATTATTCTTCATATTTAACTCTCGTGGGATCGCTTTCTGGCGATTCTTCAGATGATGAGGATTTAAATCAAGCTATAATTGCGAGCTTGGAGAATCAGATGTGAGTAACAAACATACAGAATTTGAGTTTGAGACATGATTATAGCTTTCCAGAATTGTCAAATCAATATAAAACTTTTAAGCTTTAAATCTCTATGATCAGTGTGACACATATTCTCAAATTCTGTAACATGACTACATGGCTGATATATTTTATTTTCTGTTTTATTTTCTTTTTTTAGTGCAGAAAAAGTCCCTGTTCAAGAGATACTGCTGGAACTATCAAGCAAAATTAGCACAAAACAGCAGTGCAAATTTAATATAAATCGCTCTGCTGTGTGGGAGGGAGCCTTGCGTGGTTTTCAAAGGCTATCTTATGATCCCAACTTGATGATCTGTGTGAAATTCTCAGATGATATGGGGAAAAATGAGGAAGGGGTTGATTTAGGTGGGCCGAGGAGGGAATTCTTGAGACTATTGATGGACACCATTGCCAGGTCAGCCATGTTTGAGGGGAAAGAAAACTGCAAGAACTTGGCTCTTGACAGTACTGGTAATTACCTATTTTTCTAAGATTAATACGGGAACTGTTTAACTGATATTTATTTTTACAGGCAACATTACTAACAATTTTGCTTTTCCTTTTATTCTGTTGCTTTGCAGCTCCCAGAGGGGACTGGTACTACATCTCTGGCAGAGCCATTGCAGTGAGCTTGGTACATGGTGGTCCACCACCTAACTTTCTGTCACCAACAGTATTTTCCCTTCTGGTTGGAAATTCAGCAAATCCAGCCCTGGAAGACATAGCTGACCTGGAACTCTTTGAAAAAGTCAAAAAGGTCTCTATATGTTTATTTTATAAATCTTATAGTGAATTGGAAATAGTTTGTGTTCCAGTTTTCTTTTGCAGGGAGTGTTTATCCGGATCAGTCTGGCCATTGCTGAATGCCAAGTTTTTATATGTTGCTGCTGTATTAAACTAAGACTCAGCAGATAAGGGTAGACAAAAGAGTATATTTTCTCATTTTTTTAAGCACATTGTAAACATATTAAAAAAATATGTGTAGTCATTTGACTTCCAATGTACGCTTGGGCATATTGTGATTGTGTAGACCACTGGTGGCTGGGTTCCTTCTAATAGGTTATAAGACTACTTCCATAACAAGCCCTTCCTCTGCTCTTTGTGATGCTAGATATCTCAAAGTACAACCCTTGAGGACCTTGAAAATTCAAAAGAACCTCTGCTTGATTACTTGGCCAATGCAGGATGCCTGAGGCCTATGCGTTCACTAAGAGACATGGATCTGCTGGTACATGACATTGTCATGTTTCAGGTCATCCACAGGGTTCAAGGTCCATTTCAAAGGTATTTGGGTATTCTGTGTTTTTCAGATTAATTAAAATGGTGATAAAAATCTTACCTATTAATCAAAATGGCCAGTTAATAACCTAGTATAATTGATTGTGCCAAATTGATAATATACAATTAACTTAGAAGCATGAAATTGCAGAATTATTGAATAAAATTTCTTTGTGCTGTTTATCCAGATTTTGTGAAGGTCTGAAAACTCTTGAGGTTCTTGATAAAATGAGGAGGCATCCAGACAGTTTTCGCCCTCTGTTCTGCTATGAGCCACATATGCTGACTGCTGACCAGGTGGATGATCTTTTCAACATTCATCTATCTCCAGAAGGGAGCAACAGAAGAGCTGCTGAGGAGATGGTTGTTACCTTCTGGAGAGACTATCTCCAAGATGCAGAAGGTAATTGTCACTTTAGTGCACAATAAATACACTCAACAAAAATATAAACGCAACACCTTTTTTTTTGCTCCCATTCCCCATGGGATGGACATAGAGACCTAAAATTCACTCCAGATACACAATATAACCATCCCTCCCAAACAGTGGTCACAAATCAGTCCAAATGTGTGGTAGTGGGCACATCTGCCATATTGAGATAATCCATCCCACCTCACAGGTGTGCCACATCAGGATGCTGATCTGACATCATGAGTAGTGCACAGGCCACAGGCCACAATTGACAATCTGATAGACTCCATGTGTTGCACTGCATGAGGCAAATGGTGGTCACACCAGATACTGACCGGTTCTGGGTCCCCAGACCCCCAATAGCGCAAAAAACTGCACATTCCAGGGTGGCCTTTTGTTGTGGGCAGTCTGAGGTACACCTGTGCACTACTCATGATGTCAGATCAGCATCCTGATGTGGCACACCTGTGAGGTGGGATGGATTATCTCAATATAGCAGATGTGCCCACTACCACACATTTGGACTGATTTGTGACCACTGTTTGGGAGGGATGGTTATATTGTGTATCTGGAATGAATTTTAGGTCTCTACGTCCATCCCATGGGGAATGGGAGCAGTAACAAAGGTGTTGCGTTTATATTTTTGTTGAGTGTAGATGTAACGATTTATAGGTTAGCATTTCTGAAATCTTTATTTTAAATAACATACTCGTATAACAATAACACCACATTACCCTCTTGGTTGTAGTAACATTTTTACATAGTTCTTTGAGACTATTGAAAGATGAAAAGCATGCTCTATAGTCATTGCAATAATTGTCATGGTCCTGGGCCATGTGGGCCCAGTATTCTCAGTTTTTGTGTGTTTTGTATTTTGTTCCTTATTTAGGCCATGTTTCCTGAGTTGTCCTGTTGTGTTGTTCCCTAAGTGTTTTCCCTTCGTGACTCTTACCCCCTGTGTGCCCCTCTGTGTATTTATGAGCCCTCGTCTCTCTTTGTGTTTTATTCTGTTTTCCCCAGCCCATTATGTAAATGGCCTGGTAAATGGCCTGTATTTATATAGCGCTTTTCTATGTCTATGTTCTCCCTGTGCTCTCTCTCTCCTCCTGTCTGAACCCCCGTGTACTTCCTGTTTTACTTTGTGACTCTCGCGCCTGTATACGTCATGTTATGTTCACCCCGCCCTGTCTCGTTATGGTTATCTGTGCCAGCTTTGTTCCCCGTGTGTTCCCACTTCCCTCGTTAACCCTCTGTGTATTTCTGTCTGCGTCTCCCTCAGTTCGGTGTCGCGTTCTCCCTCATGCTGCGTGGATTTCCCTGTCTCTCTCCGAGTCTTAGTTTACTTTTCCCAGTTTAGTTTAGTATTTTCCTACGTTCTGCCTCTTCAGCAATAAAGCTGTTTGTTGAGTTCATCCCCGTGTCTGTGAGTTCTGCATTTTGGGTCCTCCTCCTGCCTGCCACACAGCGATCCATGACAATAATAGTCATTAAGATTCTTGCTTTAGATTAGTACTCACTGACAATTTATGTTGGCCAAATGAAATAACCTTTTAACACTTTTTTCCTTCTCTGTTTTATGCAGACGAAGAAGGACCTTCCAAATTACAGAAGATATTGGCCTTTGCAACTGGAGCAACTGCGGTGCCACCTATTGGCTTTTCCCCAGCACCCTCGATTGAGTTCATTCATAGAGGAGACGATGACTTCTCTTCTACACCAATTTTCCCTCTTGCCAACACGTGTGTTAACTGCATTAGGCTGCCACTGCATGTTTCATACCAGCTGTTCAAGGAGAAGTTTGATTTTGCATTAGGTAACACTTATGGCTTTGGCAGGGTATGAACACATTATGCTGGAGGAGTTTGCGTGTTTCTCTTTTGTATTGGTCTCTCTATTGATTCAAAGTGAGTATTGAGTATTAACTTGTTAAGGTTTTAATATTTCCAAATTTACCTGCCTCAGTAAAATTGATGTTTTAAGACATCAATTTGACAAGAAGTGATTGTTCTTCAGGATTCATACAGGTAGATACCAATTGTTTAACAGCACGTCAGAAGTTAATTTAGATTGTTGAGTTTGAATATACAAAATTTGTGTCACTTTACTCATTTCATGTGTATGTCCATCGGTTTTTGATTTGGTTGTCTTTGTGTCTGTTTATTCTTCTGCCTGTGTCAGTTTCTGTTTGACAACAGAGCTGTCATTTTATCATTTTAAAGAAAATGGTTTCAATATGTTAGTTTCGATCAGATATGTTTTCTGAAATGTTTGTTTTATATACATTTTTTTTTTATTTTTTGCAAAATATTTTATTTAATGTAGAAGGTGTAAAAGTGAAGAAAGCACATCTATTCCATGATTTCCATCATTTTCTAATGGATTCGCTTGTTGAATTATGTTCATTGCAGTCTCATTTATGTTGATGTCAATAGCTGGAATATTGACATTATTGTTTGTTTGAAGTTCTGGTAATGGCCCTTCTTCATCTATGCCATAATAGTTATCAACATGAAAAATGTCATTTATAAACGACTGGATTCCCACATTGTTTGTGACACCTGTATGCCACAGCTGAAGAGGGGTCTGTCCTCCTTGTGTAGAGAGACCATGGTTGTTCCACTGATTGACAAATTCTGTTAATGCTCTTTCAATCCTTGGCAAATAAACATAATGCAGACAAAAAAGATGTAGCTCATTCAGTGAATCCAACATACCCTGTTCTTCCATAAAGTTAAAGATATTTATAAAGTGTCTTGAGACAACTCTGTTGAGTTCTGCCCAGAGTCTTTCAATTCTTTGGTTATGTACTGAAACACCTGTAATAACACTGCCTACTCCTCTTCTCTGTAACATAAAACGAGCAACCTGTATATTTTCCATACCATGATCACACCTGACCCTTAAGGGCAAACCAAAGTTTTGTATTCCTTCCAAAAATAATGACAAGACACTTGAGGCTCTGTTATTGGATAAGCAACGTAAGTATATGATAGTTCGGCTGAAGCCATCAACACAGCCATGCAGGACCAAGCGCCATCTAATCAACTTGTGGTTGCTGTCAAAATGCCTGTTGAGAGATCAGAAAGCATTACTACAGTTCCACATGTTTGTTGATATTATTTAGTAGTGAATTCCTGACCCTGTACTTAAACTAGAAACTAGAGGTTTCATGTTGTACATTTACTTCAACAACACCACACCTCTCTCTCTCTCTCACACACACACACACACACACACGTGCTTGCACGTGCACACACATACACACAGTGGCATAAAATGTCTTTTTCCACACTACGTTTACCTGGCACAATCGATGCTAGAGATTAAAATTGTGATGTGAAATGAAGGATTAAACAGCTCAACAGTATATACATTAGACAACATCTAAATTGATGTACTATGAATCCCCCAAATATTTAACATACTTATATCAATTTCAGTTTTTTTGGTTATTGTTATTTTTTTATTATTATTATCTTATGCTGATCATACAGATTAATTTCAGTAATGTTTTGAATGAAGGACCTTTAATAATAATAATAATAATAATAATAATAATAAATTTTATTTGAGGGCGCCTTTCAGAAACCCAAGGACACCTTACAAAAAACACAATTAATAAAGGAACAATAGTCATAAAATACATAAAATAAGTTAAAATTACAAAACAGAGCGTGACAACAAATAAAATCAGCATTAAAGCGAATAAGCCAGTTTAAACAGATGTGTTTTGAGCTGTGTCTTGAATATAGAGAGGGAGTCAATATTTCTTGGTGCAGGAGGAAGAGAGTTCCAGAGCCGAGGAGCAGAGCGACTGAAAGCTCTGTTCCCCATAGTAATAAGGTGTGAGGACGGAACAGTAAGATGAATGGCAGATGATGATCTGAGAGGGCGGGAAACAGTGGTGATATGGAGTAGGTCACACAAATATGAAGGAGCAGATTTATGGATACACTTGTATGTAAGAAGTAAGATTTTAAAATTTATCCTGGCTTGTATGGGCAACCAGTGAAGCTGCTGAAGAACTGGGGTAATATGAGCACTTAACGGAGTGTAAGTTATGACCCAAGCTGCAGAATTTTGAAGAAGTTGAAGTTTATGAAGGGACTGTTTAGGGAGACCAAATAGGAGGGAATTACAGTAATCAATACGGGACGTAATAAGACTATGGACAAGGATGGCAGCAGCATGGGGAGTGAGGAAGGGACGGAGTCGGTGAATATTACGTAAATGGAAGTAAGCAGACCGTGTTATGTAATTAATGTGAGACTGGAATGAAAGAGTATTATCAAGTATGATACCCAGACTCTTAACCTGAGGGGAGGGAAGGGTGGGAGAATTTTCAACGTTAATGGAAAAGCTGTGGGATTTGGTTAAGATAGATGGTGTACCAACAAGTAAAACTTCGGTTTTATTACTGTTAAGTTTGAGGAAATTGGAGGAGAACCAAGATCTAATCTCAATAAGACAGTCTGAGAGGGAGGTAGGTGGGAGGGATGAATTGGGTTTAGAAGAAAGGTAGAGCTGGGTGTCATCAGCATAACAGTGAAAATTTATATTATATTTTCGGAATATATAACCAAGAGGAAGCATATAAATAATGAATAAAAGAGGCCCCAACACTGAACCCTGGGGCACACCAGCAGACACAGGACAGAGAGTTGAAGAATGGGATTTAAGTTGGATAAACTGAGTGCGGTCTGAGAGATAGGAGGTAAACCAGGTAAGTGGGGTATGACTAATACCGATGGAAGCTAACCGGTTCAGGAGAATATTGTGAGAAATGGTATCAAATGCTGCACTAAGATCAAGGAGGATGAGAATGGATAGGAGACCAGAATCAGCTGCCATCAGAAGGTCATTGGTAATTCTTAACAGAGCAGTTTCTGTGCTATGATTGGGGCGGAAACCAGATTGAAATTGTTCAATTTAATTTTGATTTTAATTTTGATGTATTGTGTTAATACTTTTAAACACAAGGCCTGATCATTTGTTTCAAACCAGTGAACTTACCATAAGTGGTTGGGGGCCTGAACACTATAGATCCTTCGCCTTATCGCATGATGACGTCTAAATGCACGTCCAATAGGATCCACTTCCTGTAGACTTTGTCTGACCCTCCAACGTTGAACTCTTAAGCCACGAGATCTCAGACTTCCAAGAATATATACTTCCCCTGCATTTGGAGTGTTCTGTAGGATATCTGTCACAAGGCCATTCAGTTCTTGATTTGAAATATCCACATAGCTTAATGGCTCAACTCCCAAAGTTTGTCTGTGTCTGTACAGAGTTCTTTGACTTATTCCAAAGCATGATGCAATTCTCTGCCATGTCATACCAATGGAAACAAAGTGAGAAATCTGTTCAGCAGATATAGTGTATCGTGGCCGACCTGGATGACCACTCAAGGTGGTTGGGGGTAACAATCTGTGGGTCACATAAGCAGATCTCTGTCTAGCATCATATTCATGTAGCAAGCTGCAAAAGCATCTATACAAGGATTGTAGTAGGTTGGTGGCAACCCTATTATTGGGATCATATCGAGATACAGCAGCAAGAAATTCTGATAGAGTTCGTGTATGATCATCTAGCTCTCTATAAAGCCACTCTTGTCTGATATTGTCCGAATTTTCATTTTGGAGCGCTCCAATACATTGCAGAGCACAAGTAAAAAAATCTTTCAACATCTTCTTCATTGGTTCTCACCTCAAACAACAAAGAATGTATGTAAAAAATGACACGGATCCGATTTAATTTCATTGTAGATGAGGTACTGTCAGACACAGTCTTTCCAGATTATACGGGCAGCTAGCATAGCCAGGATGCCCCGACTTGTTCCAATAGGCTACTACCCTACAGCAATGTTTGGATAGTCACTGATGAAGGCAAAAGATTTTTCAATTATACCTCTAACAGACTGTTGTAGACATCACCGTGGTGTTAGCTGTGCATTAATGTGTTATTTGTTTTTCCTCACCTTCCTGTGCAGCTAAAATACCTTCCTGTTCAATTGAAATCCTCTTGGTTTTCATTAGTGTGTGTGAGAGCGTTTCAGTAGTGTGTGTGAGAGCGTTTCAGTAGTGTGTGTGAGAGCATTTCAGTAGTGTGTGTGAGAGGTAAAATTTCAGTAGTGTGTATGAGAGCATTTCAGTAGTGTGTGTGAGAGCATTTCAGTAGTGTGTGAGAGCATTTCAGTAGCGTGTGTGAGAGGTAAAATTTCAGTAGTGTGTGTGAGAGCATTTCAGTAGTGTGTGTGAGAGCGTTTCAGTAGCGTGTGTGAGAGGTAAAATTTCAGTAGTGTGTGTGAGAGGTAAAATTTCAGTAGTGTGTATGAGAGCATTTCAGTAGTGTGTGTACCTACAGCATGTTCTTGAGCGATTAGAACATGCTGTAGGTATTACAAGTACTGCGCTGCAGTGGTTTGTATCATATCTATCTAATAGACTCCAATTCGTGCATGTAAATGGAGAGTCCTCTTCACACACTGAGGTTAATTATGGAGTTCCACAGGGTTCAGTGCTAGGACCAATTCTGTTTACATTATACATGCTTCCCTTAGGCAGTATCATTAGAAGACATAGCATACATTTTCACTGCTATGCAGATGACACCCAGCTCTATCTGTCCATGAAGCCAGATAACACACACCAATTAGTTAAACTGCAGGAATGTCTTAAAGACATAAAGACCTGGATGGCCGCTAACTTTCTGCTTCTTAATTCAGATAAAACTGAGGTTATTGTACTCGGCCCTGAAAATCTTAGAAATATGGTATCTAATCAGATTCTTACTCTGGATGGCATTACCTTGGCCTCCAGTAACGCGGTGAGGAACCTTGGAGTCATTTTTGACCAGGACATGTCCTTCAACGCACATATTAAACAAATATGTAAGACTGCTTTCTTCCATTTGCGCAACATCTCTAAAATTAGAAATATCCTGTCTCAGAGTGACGCTGAAAAACTAGTTCATGCATTTATTACTTCCAGGCTGGACGACTGTAATTCATTATTATCAGGATGTCCAAAAAACTCACTGAAAAGCCTTCAGCTAATCCAAAATGCTGCAGCAAGAGTCCTGACAGGGACTAGAAAGAGAGAGCATATTTCTCCTGTTTTGGCTTCCCTTCATTGGCTTCCTGTTAAATCCAGAATTGAATTCAAAATCCTGCTCCTCACATACAAGGTCTTAAATAATCAGGCCCCATCTTATCTTAATGACCTTGTAGTACCATATCACCCTATTAGAGCGCTCCGCTCTCGCTCTGCAGGCCTACTTGTTGTTCCTAGAGTATTTAAAAGTAGAATGGGAGGGAGAGCCTTCAGTTTTCAGGCCCCTCTTCTGTGGAACCAGCTTCCAGTTTGGATTCGGGAGACAGACACTATCTCTACTTTTAAGATTAGGCTTAAAACTTTCCTTTTTGCTAAAGCATATAGTTAGGGCTGGACCAGGTGACCCTGAATCCTCCCTTAGTTATGCTGCAATAGACGTAGGCTGCCGGGGGATTCCCATGATGCATTGAGTTTTTCCTTTCCAGTCACCTTTCTCACTCACTATGTATTAATAGACCTCTCTGCATTGAATCATATCTGTTATTAACCTCTGTCTCTCTTCCACAGCATGTCTTTATCCTGTCTTCCTTCTCTCACCCCAACCGGTCGCAGCAGATGGCCGCCCCTCCCTGAGCCTGGTTCTGCCGGAGGTTTCTTCCTGTTAAAAGGGAGTTTTTCCTTCCCACTGTCGCCAAAGTGCTTGCTCATAGGGGGTCATATGATTGTTGGGTTTTTCTCTGTATCTATGAAGCGCCTTGAGGCGACTTTTGTTGTGATTTGGCGCTATATAAATAAAATTGAATTGAATTGAATTGTGTGAGAGCGTTTCAGTAGTGTGTGTGAGAGGTAAAATTTCAGTAGTGTGTGTGAGAGCATTTCAATAGTGTGTGTGAGAGCGTTTCAGTAGTGTGTGTGAGAGGTAAAATTTCAGTAGTGTGTGTGAGAGCATTTCAATAGTGTGTGTGAGAGCGTTTCAGTAGTGTGTGTGAGAGGTAAAATTTCAGTAGTGTGTTTGAGAGCGTTTCAGTAGTGTGTGTGAGAGCGTTTCTGTAGTGTGTGTGAGGTAAAATTTCAGTAGTGTGTGTGAGTGCGTTTCAGTAGTGTGTGTGAGAGCTTTTCAGTAGTGTGTGTGAGAGCGTTTCAGTAGTGTGTGTGAGAGGTAAAATTTCAGTAGTGTGTGTGAGAGCGTTTCAGTAATAATGTCCCTTACGGCACCTCATAGGTGGATGCTGTCCAAGATAAAGACAATGTTGGATAACACCTCCCACCCACTCCATGACATGTTGGTCAGTCACAGGAGCTCGTTCAGTGAGAGACTGAGATTACCGAAAAGCACCACTGAACGACACAGAAAATCTTTCCTGCCTGTGGCCATCTCCCTGTACAACGCATCCACTTAACACACTGGTTACTGCTACAACTACACATGTTTCTTTTCCAGCTATTTATTTATGAGTGACTTATGTATATATGTATGTATATGTATATATTGTACTATTCTTAGTTAGCATATTGTCTGTCTTGTCTTAATGTTGGTTTATAATGGAGCACTGTAACAAAAAATAATTTCCCCCAGGGATCAATAAAGTATTCTGATTCTGATTCTGATATATAATCCATACTAATGATGAAGGAACTGAGCTCACAGTCCATTGTTCATTCAGTGAACTACTCAGTTTATTTTGGGCCTCAGAAATGCTCACTTTGTTTGTAAATCACTTGTTGTCAGCAATAGACTTATTCTGCTGTGTGGACAGGAACACATGTGACATCACTTTGTCATGGTCCCCGTGCCTGCTCGGCTGGCCCTGTGTGGCTACATGTTATGTTTTGTCTTTTCTCTCTCTCCTCTCTCTCTGCTCGCTGCCTGGGCGGAGCTCATTGCGAGCTCCCGGCCTCCACCACCTGTAGGCAATCACCTGTGGCTCCTCACCTTGTTTGCTCCCGCTACTTAAGGCATTGACTGAGAGCACCTCGCCGCTGGACTATTGAGTAACGCTCGTCAGTGCTACTTCAGCCTCAGCCAGTTTTGAGCTCTGTCCGTGAACGTTCCGTGCTAACTCTTGTTCTCTGTATGCAGATTTCTCGTGCTTGGTTTGGAGACTCTGGACGCTTTTCCCGACCCCTCTCTGCACCCCTGGGAACCCTGGCCCCCTTCTCCTTCACCTGTATATAGTGCACCTGGAGTGTGTAAATAAACCTGTTTTTCTGAGATTTCAGTCTGCGCCGAGTCCTCCCTGCTCCTCCGTGACAGAATAGTCCAGCCACCATGGACTCAGCAGACTCTGCTTCCTCGGCCCCGGCCCCGATTACCTTGGAGGAGCTACTACACCGGCACGAGCAGATGTTAGTCCGGCTCAGTGGAGAGGTGGCTGCCTTGGCTCTGGCCGTCGCCCAACGAACACCACTAGAGGCGAGCCCCCCCGAGGCGAGCCCCCCGGAGCGCCCAGCCTCTGCCTCATCTCCTCAGGTAACATCAGGCTTTGCTGCAAGCGCTGCTGCACCACCTCTCTCCTCTGTGTCTTTGGATAAGCTGTTGCCCACACCTGAGGCATTCACGGGGGAGCTGGGGAAGTGCGCGGGGTTTTTGATGCAGTGCGCTATGCATTTTCGCCAATTGCCACATGTCTTTTCTAGCGATGAGGTTAAGATCGCCTATTTCGTTCAGCTGTTACGTGACTGTGCTTTGACCTGGGCGCAGGCTCAACTTCAAGCAAACCCTGTAATTACGTATGCTGACTTCCTTTCCAAGTTCAAGGCTGTGTTTGATAAGGGCTCCAGCACAGAAGCCGCCGGTCACCGCTTACTCAACCTTAAACAAGGTAAGCGCAGTATGGCTGATTATTCTGTTGATTTTTGGACCCTGGCAGCGCAAACAAAGTGGGGGCAGGAGGCATTAAGGACCACGTTACTAAATAACATCAACGACGACCTAAAGGACGAATTAATGATGCGTGAACTCCCTCAATCTCTGGAGGCTGTTATGTCGCTGTGTATTCAGGTGGATGATCGGCTGCGTGCGCGCCGGAGCGTGCGGAGGCACGCACCGCGGGAGCCGCGGGCAACAAGAGACCCTTCCCCCGAGTCACGAGGAGCCCGTGAGTACAGCGGGGGCGAGGAAGGAGAGCAGCCGATGCAGATAGGACGCTCCCGCCTTTCACCCGCGGAACGTCAGCGTCGGTTCTCCGCTGGTGAGTGCCTGTATTGCGGCCGTAAGGGTCACTTTATCTCCACCTGGCAAAAGAGCGCGCCCCTACTTCAAGGGGCTACAGTGTTCACCAAACTCGATCTGAGAAACGCTTACCACCTAGTGAGGATTCGAAAGGGAGACGAGTGGAAGACGGCATTCAATACACATCTTGGTCATTTTGAGTATTTGGTAATGCCCTTCGGTCTGACAAACGCCCCTGCTGTTTTCCAAGCGCTAGTCAATGATGTCCTCAGGGATTTTATTAACCGCTGTGCTTTTGTATACCTTGATGACATTCTTGTTTTTTCAAAGACTGTGAAGGAGCACGAAGCCCATGTGAGACAGATTCTCCAGCGCCTGTTGGAGAACAGACTCTTTGTGAAGGCGGAGAAATGTGACTTCCACGTAGACTCAGTGGCGTTCTTGGGGTACATCATCGCTCAAGGTACTCTGAAGCCTGACCCGGCAAAGGTCCAAACTGTCCTAGACTGGCCCAAGCCCCCAAATCGCCTGCAGCTCCAGCGTTTTTTGGGCTTTGCCAATTTCTACAGGCGCTTCATTAAAGATTATAGTAAGATCGCATTGCCTCCCACAAGACTCACTTCCCCGAAGGTGTCGTTTCAGTGGGACCCGCCAGCCCAGGAGGCGTTTGCCTGCCTAAAGGAAAGGTTTGCCACCGCTCCTATCCTTCAACAGCCTGACCTCAACCAACAGTTCGTGGTGGAGGTGGATGCGTCGGAGACGGGGGTTGGGGTGGTCCTGTCTCAGCGCTTTGAAGGTAAACTCCACCCGTGTGCCTTCTTCTCTCGCCGCCTCTCACCAGGGAGCGGAATTACGACATCGGGGACCGAGAACTGCTGGCTGTGAAACTCGCACTTGAGGAATGGAGGCACTGGCTAGAGGGCGCTGAGCATCCCTTTATTGTATGGACAGACCACAAAAACCTGGAGTACATCCGGTCAGCGAAGCGTCTCAACTCCCGGCAGGCCAGGTGGGCTCTGTTTTTCTCACGGTTTGACTTTTCTCTCACCTACAGGCCCGGATCACGAAACGTAAAACCTGACGCCCTTTCCCGGCTGTTCACCGTTACGGAGAAAGACCCTGACCCTGAGCCCATCCTCCCCTCCTCCTGCGTGTTCGGAGCAGTCACTTGGGCGATTGAATCCCAAATCCTCGAGGCGCAAGTCACCGAACCCGACCCAGGGACGGGCCCACCAGGGCGGCTTTATGTTCCCTCATCCATCAGGTCACGTGTTCTCCAGTAGGGTCACACCGCCCGCTTTTCCTGCCACCCTGGACTTCATCGCACGATCTCCTTCTTGCAACGTTACTTCTGGTGGCCCTCCCTGATAAAAGACACTAGAGACTATGTGACCGCCTGTCCCACGTGCACTCAAAACAAGCGTCCCAACCAACCGCCGTCCGGGTTGCTCCAGCCTCTCCCCACTCCTGGCCGGCCCTGGTCCCACATTGCCCTGGACTTCGTCACGGGGCTGCCGTCCTCTTCAGGTAACACAGTAATACTAACCATTGTGGACCGTTTTTCTAAGGCTGCACATTTTGTCGCCCTCACAAAGCTCCCGACTGCACTGGAGACTGCTCAACTGCTCACGGCACATGTGTTTAGGCTGCACGGCATCCCTGACGACATCGTTTCCGACAGAGGCCCTCAGTTCACCTCGCGGGTTTGGAAAGAGTTCTACACGACCCTGGGCGCAAAGGTTAGTCTTTCCTCTGGTTTTCACCCTCAGACCAAAGGACAGACGGAGCGTGCCAACCAGGAGCTGGAAGCTGCCCTTCGCTGTGTTGTCTCCCGCAATCAAGGCACCTGGAGCGACCAGTTACCATGGATTGAGTACGCTCATAACAGCCTCACGTCGTCCGCCACGGGAATGTCGCCGTTCGAGGCTTCTCTGGGGTACCAACCGCCGCTGTTCCCTGCTCTTGAAGGCGAGCATGCGGTCCCCTCTCTGCAACACCACCTCCGAAGGTGCCGTCGGGCCTGGCGTACTACCAGAGCGGCCCTGCTCCGTACTAAGGAGCGAAACAAGGCCCTCGCTGATCGCTGTCGGACCCCTGCCACTGCATACACCGCGGGTCAGAAGGTATGGCTGTCCACTCGCTTTGTGCCTATTCGCGCTGAGTCTAAGAAACTGGCGCCCACCTTCCTTGGGCCTTTTGAAATTGACTCTGTTGTCAACCCGGTGTCTGTTCGCCTGAAGCTGCCGCGCAATATGCGCATACACAACGTCTTCCACGTCTCTCAGGTCAAGCCCGTGCTCTCCAGCCCACTGTGCCCCCCTCTTAGGGCCCCTCCGCCCGCCCAGCTTGTGGATGGTCAGGAGGTGTACGCCATCACTCGTATTATGGACTCTCGGCGCCGGGGACGGGGTTTCCAGTACCTGGTGGATTGGGAGGGCTACGGGCCGGAGGAACGATCCTGGGTGCCCCGGTCGGCTGTCCTGGCCAAGGAGTTGATCCGGGACTTCCATCGTCGGTATCCGGGTAAGCCTGGTGGGTCGCCGGGAGGCTCCCGTTGAGGGGGGGGGGGGTACTGTCGTGGTCCCCGTGCCTGCTCAGCTGGCCCTGTGTGGCTACATGTTATGTTTTGTCTTTTCTCTCTCTCCTCTCTCTCTGCTCGCTGCCTGGGCGGAGCTCATTGCGAGCTCCCGGCCTCCACCACCTGTAGGCAATCACCTGTGGCTCCTCACCTTGTTTGCTCCCGCTACTTAAGGCATTGACTGAGAGCACCTCGCCGCTGGACTATTGAGTAACGCTCGTCAGTGCTACTTCAGCCTCAGCCAGTTTTGAGCTCTGTCCGTGAACGTTCCATGCTAACTCTTGTTCTCTGTATGCAGATTTCTCGTGCTTGGTTTGGAGACTCTGGACGCTTTTCCCGACCCCTCTCTGCACCCCTGGGAACCCTGGCCCCCTTCTCCTTCACCTGTATATAGTGCACCTGGAGTGTGTAAATAAACCTGTTTTTCTGAGATTTCAGTCTGCGCCGAGTCCTCCCTGCTCCTCCGTGACACACTTCTTCTTTGTTTTTGATGCAGCATTTTATCAACTTAGAGCTGTATCAAAAACAATGAAACCGCTTCTAAAAGTTTGACATCAAAGCAAGTCAAATGTCTGTCACCAAATTCCAGCAGATTCTTCACCAGGACCCTTTGTGATAGTTCTCATTTTTCATACAAAATAAAGTGATACACAACATATGCAGTGCTAAAGACACATATTTACATGTTTGTAAGAGTTTGATAACCAAGCTGTAACCAACATCCTGCACCATGATCTTGTTTAACATGGGAAAAACACAAGACTAGTTTCAAATTAGGATTGAAGCCTTTGCTGTTTATTAGATAAGCCACATGCATTATGATCCCTCAATACATTTAGATTCTGCTTAGAGCTGCATTCAAAACTATTGAGCCAATATTTTAAGCTTATATGGCTGAAACATTTTCAAATGATGAGCTTCCAACAATGAGTGAAACAGTAAGAGCATGGGGAGACTTTGGAAACATCCCATTAAGAAAGAGAAATGAAACATTTGGATTCATTTTAATAAGCTCAGACTTGTTGAAAATGCAGAGGAGCCAAGGCTGGACTGGGACAAAAAATCGGCCCGGGCATTTTGACTAGAGACCGGCCCACCAGGATAAAGATTGAAAATGTGACGTCATTCAGGGATAAAAACCGCAAAGGATTCTGGGAACTTGTGGCAAGAGGTACTAGCGCACGCAGGCTTTCAATTGAACTCAGTTACACAGCGATAAAAAGAAACCCAAAAAATGGCAAGAAGCTGTTGTATTATTAACTGCAATAGCCGGTCGCATGACAGCCACAGGAAGCCGACGGGTAAAGAGATCTTTTTTTTTTTTTTATCGGATTACGTCGTTGAAGTGAAATTTTTAAAGCCATGTTTCCGAAGTAAGAGCCGACGGATGGTCTGGATATACCAAATATAACATCTCAGAACACTCCAGCTCACATGTTAGTCTGCTCCAAGCATTCCCACAAAGGTCAGAGTTTTGTAGTAGTTAATGCGTCATTTTTCTTAACATAATTGGTGATATAGGTTACAAGCAAGTCTGGCGCTGAACAGAAATTGTAGCGCTATGCTCCTTTGTTTATTGTGCATAAATAGTGAATTGTCCTGACACAATATTGCGTTTCGCTTCTGTTATAACCATGGTACACTGACAAAACCATATACTTTTATTCACAAGATAAAACAGTTGTTTTGTATCACTAATTGTCCATTGCGATTACAACATACAATATTATTGTCACTGCTACATTTCTGTAATGCTACTGTAACCGGTTTCTGCTTCATCCCGCTGCAACAGTTTGGCCCAAACAGACTCCTCGACTCTGCGTTGTGTAGTGTTTTTAAAAAGACAAGGAGTCTCTGATCGATCGTTGCCACTTTATTTCCTGAATGGAAACAACGGTGTATTATCAGTGCACAGGCTCGCCATACACCACTCCGCACAGCACACTCTCGTATGGCTACGGCAGACTGGCCGCGATTACTGCAGCAATATTACAATTTCTAATATACAATAAAATAACAGCAACAACAAATTATGTACCTGAATGGAAACAACGGTGTATTATCAGTGCACAGGCTCGCCACACACCACTCCGCACAGCACACTACGGCAGAACATCTCATTAGCATTCCGCTTTAGCATACAGTTTCACACATTAATAAACAAATGAAAAGTACATAAAACTGGTGTTGGACATGTGTCCACTAAGCACTTATTACACTCGGTGCTCGTCAGCTAATCAAACATGTTTTATGTGTCTGTACTACTTAGCTATATTGTGTGCGGAACAATACAACTCACCTCTTGTATGGCTACGGCAGACTGGCAGCGATTACTGCAGCCAGCCACACCGAGAGGGGGGGCGCTGTTTCCCCATTACACTGATATTTGTGGCAAGTGGAATAATACAAAGGAGGGAACAACTAAGCTGTAGTGCCTCTTCACCTCACTGTGCAATACCTTTTGTGCAATACTTTTGTAAATAGTCAACAGTGCAATAGACTCAATACTTGAAATGTGCAATTCACTTGTATTTTTATTTTTATTCCTATTTATTCTATTTATCCCCTTTGTATATTTTATTTATATTGTCTCTGTATTTATATATATGTGTGTGTGTATAACTCTGTAACTTCTGTCGGTGCTGTGCTTTTTTGGAAATCGAATTTCCCAGAGGAACCCACCCGAGGGATTAATAAAGTTCTATCTTATCTTATCTTATCTTAATACCACATAAACACTGTTACACTACCAGAAATTATTTCCACTACTAATTAATTACCGTTGAGCTCAAAGGTCCTATTAATAAAATGTTAATGAATGTGTATTTATGAAGACGATTTGTGAGACTGGTAAACTTATGATATGTACAATAGTCTTTCGTTCTACACGGTGCATTTCAAGGTCCTGTACCCATCCGTCGGTAAACTGTACCTGGGCTTGTTGCAGTGACCTGAAGTTACTAAACTTCATGAGTGTATGCACTCACTCCAAGAACCGTATAATTATAAATCTGAGCGTGGTGAAAGTTGGGCAGCACACTGACGTCTTTTGTCCACTCTTTCACTCCTTTGATTTTTTTCTCGTATCTTTTCTTTGTCTTTTCGTCGAGTCTGTCTTTGTACGGACCGGCATTGTTCTCCTTTTGTTTTGTACATTCCTTTTTTGTGCGGCAAAGAAAAAAAAAGAAGGTATTGGAACCGGAGAATGAACGTTTTGCGGTGCTGCAAATGTTTGCATTTGATGCGGTAGTTGGATTGTTTTGCCACGAGTTCCCGGCATGCAATGCGCGAAAATCACGTGATTGCTAAACAAGGGGGAGGGTGCATCCAGCCTCCTCGGCTGTAATTGGTCCAGCCCAGAGTCGATCATGACCAATTGGCCAATCCAACACCTTTCATTAGTGTGAATGCTTGAAAAGCATTCACAGTATTGTTATTCTAATCTTTCTTATTAGTGTGAATGCTTGAAAAGCATTCACAGTATTGTTCTTCTAATCTTTATTGTGTGGATGCCTTAATAGGCATCCACACTATTGAGATCCTGTTTCTCTTTCTTCTTTATTATTATTCCGGGTGTTTCCGTACACTTTTTGCCGTGGATCTACTTCCACAATTTTTGTGCTATTTTCACCGTTCAAACTCTAAACTGTTCTGCTCTTTCTGCTAATGCCGGCTATGACTTTTGGTGTTTATTACTATTATACTTTTTAAAATATTACACTTTTTTCCTTTAATTTGTCCCATTGAAATGAATGGGAAACTTCCACAATTCTGCTAAAACTTTCTTGTCTTTGAAACTTAACTACTGCCTCATACTTTCACCTAGAAACTTCATTCAAACTTTAAAATGTTCTCAAATGATTTGGCTATTCCTGTATGATTCAGCTTTTTCAGATCTTCTACCGTTTTAATCTTATCCCTCTTTGAGTTTTCAGTTGCAAAATTGTGATTTTTCAGAAAATACATGCGTTGCTATGGTTGCTATGCAATTAACTCAGAGGGGACAGTGAAACTGTTTGAATTTTCTCTTCATGTCCAAACAACTTCTTGCTACTCGCTCAATTTCCACTCAAGCCCCACAAATTATACACCAAAACGTAGGTATTTTTGCTGGCTTTCAGAAAATGTCACTATCATTGTTGTGGGACTCATAGATATTTTGCAAATCTCCTCAGAGTAACACAAAGTCAGAAAACTCTCCATATAAACTCAGTGGAGAGTTTGTTCAAAATCACCGCTGGATTTCTCTAATGAGAGGCATTTTCAAATTGTCATATCTCCTTAACGAAGCGAAGTTAAGACATGAGGCTTGTCCCCGTATATGTTCAGACACTCCTGACGCTCACAATTCAAGAATTTCTTTCTCACCTATTACCGTTCTGAAATGAGTTGGACTTGTTTGAGGGTAGGAAATTTGTCCCTCGCTCAGATTTCATCAGATTTCAATCTCTGGAAATGAACCACTTTTTTCTCTCGTCATATCTTTTTGATGGATTTCCACAGAGCCCTGAAAATTTCCATGACTGTTCACCAAAGCCTGCTGTTTCTTACGGTGAAAGAATGATTTTGATGCTCCATATAGATTTAGAGTTACCAAAGGTTGTTTGAGCGCAAGTCAAGGCAGTTTTTGCTTCGCCTCTACTCAGTTACAGTGTATTACAAGTCATATATCTTTAATAATTTATGTTTTATCTCTGAATTATGAAGACCTGAAGATTCCCCCATCTCTTCTGAATAAAACGATGCCTGAATGACCGTTCTAGCCTCTACGGTTAGGAAATTATGGCCATTTGTTCGAGGGGAATCCTGAATGTCAGAAATACACTGAAGAAAACTCACACCTCTCTCTGTGTCTGTGTGTGTAAGGGCTGACTACAGCAGGTGCAGCTAATTTAACTGACCTACATATACCAAGCCCAGACTCTCCACAGCTCCTGTTCCCTTTACTGCCTGTGTATGTGTGTCTGTGTATCAATATTTCTCCTATGTTTAGGTATTACTCCTCAATCATAGTATTTCTGCTAAAGCAAAGTACTTCTACTACATCTAAGTACTTTTGCCAAATCATAGTATTTCTGCTAAATCATAGTATTTCTGCCAATTCATAGTATTTTTGCAAAATCATGGTATTTGTGCAAAATCATGGTTTTGGGGCCAAATATTTCTGTTATTTTATAATATATGTGCTGAATATATTATATGTGCCAAATCATAGTATTTATCCCAAATTATAGTATTTATGCCAAATTACAGTATTTCTGCTAAAACGCAGAAATAGTACCTTTTAGCAGGAATTTCTACCAAAAGATAGTACTTCTGCTAAATCAGAGTATTTCTGCTAAACCAGAGTATTCCTGCCAAATCATAGTATTTGTACTGAAACATGGTACTTCTGCCCAATCATAGTATTTATACCCAATCATAGTATTTCTGCTAAATCATAGCATTTGTGCCAAATCATGGTATTTGTGCAAAAACATAGTATGTCTGCAAAACCATAGTATATCTCTTATGTTATAGTATTACTACTAAGGCATAGTATTTCTGCCAAATCATAGTATGTGTGCCAAATCGCAGTATTTATACCAAATCACAGTATTTGTGGTAAAACATAGTATTTCTGCCATATTGTGGTATTTGTGCAAGAACATTGAACTGTTATGTTATAGTATTACTACTAAGTCATAGTATTTCTGCATTGTTATAGTATTTGTACTAAAACGTAGTATCTCTGCCAAGTCATAGAATTACTGCAATTTCATAGTTTTTTTTAGGAAATCTGTTATGTTATAGTATTACTACTAAGTCATAGTATTTCTGCCAAATCACAGTATTTGTGCCAAAGCATCGTATTTGTATGGAGTCATAGTATTTCTTCTAAATCATAGTATTTCAATCAAATCTCAGTAGTTGTTGTTAAAACGCAGTATTATTGCCAAATCATAGTATTTGTACCCAATCATAGTATTTCTAAATCATAGCATTTGTGCCAAATCATGGTATTTGTGCAAAATCATAGTATGTCTGCAAAACCATAGTATATCTTTTATGTCATAGTATTACTACTAAGGCATAGTATTTCTGCCAAATCATAGTATTTGTACTAAATCATAGTACTTGTGCCAAATCATAGTATTTGTTGAACATCATAGTATTGGAACCAAAACATAGTATTTGTCCCAAAGCATCGTATTTGTATGGAGTAATAGTATTTCTTCTAAATCATAGTATTTCAATCAAATCTCAGTAGTTGTGTTAAAATGCAGTATTATTGCCAAATCATAGTATTTGTACCCAATCATAGTATTTTTGCCAAATCGTGGTATTTGTGCCCAATTAATAATTCTGTTATGTTATAGTATTACTACTAAGTCGTAGAATATCTGTTATGTTATAGTGTATCTGCGGAATATAGTATGTGTGCCAAATCGTAGTATTTACACCAAATCACAGTATTTTTGCTAAAACATAGTATTTCTGCCATATTGTGGTATTTGTGCAAGAACATTGAACTGTTATGTTATAGTATTACTACTAAGTCATAGTATTTCTGCGTTGTTATAGTATTTGTGCTAAAACGTAGTATCTCTGACAAGTCATAGAATTAATGCAATTTCATAGTTTTTTTTTAGGAAATCTGTTATGTTATAGTATTACTACTAAGTCATAGTATTTCTGCCAAATCATAGTATTTGTACTAAATCATAGTACTTGTGCCAAATCATAGTATTTGTTGCACATCATAGTATTAGAACCAAAACATAGTATTTGTCCCACAGTATCGTATTTGTATGGAGTAATAGTATTTCTTCTAAATCATAGTATTTCAATTAAATCTCAGTAGTTGTGTTAAAATGCAGTATTATTGCCAAATCATAGTATTTGTACCCAATCATAGTATTTTTGCCAAATCGTGGTATTTGTGCCCAAATAATAATTCTGTTATGTTATAGTATTACTACTAAGTTGTAGCATATCTGTTATGTTATAGTGTATCTGCGGAATATAGTATGTGTGCCAAATCATAGTATTTATACCAAATCACAGTATTTGTGCTAAAACATAGTATTTCTGCCATATTGTGGTATTTGTGCAAGAACATTGAACTGTTATGTTATAGTATTACTACTAAGTCATAGTATTTCTGCGTTGTTATAGTATTTGTGCTAAAACGTAGTATCTCTGCCAAGTCATAGAATTACTGCAATTTAATAGTTTTTTTTAGGAAATCTGTTATGTTATAGTATTACTACTCAGTCATAGTATTTCTGCCAAATCATAGTATTCGTGTGAATTTGTATACTGTAATATCACTGTATTATGTAGTGGCTAAGTAGGGGCTGTTTACTAAGTGCATCAGTGTAAATAGGTCATCTCTTGTGTTGGAGTGCCCTCTTGTGGCGCCTTTACTGTAGTGCCTTAGTAAACGGGAACCCTGTAAAAAGTGGCATCAGACTGATTTGTAGTGGAGGAATTTGTTACCAGTTTTCTTAATCTTTAATCTGTATGCATGTTGTAATGCATACCCTGTTCTTAATCATAGAAACCACACCATATCACCTCTCCACATCCTCCTACTGTATGCCATACCTCCCTGTACCATCCATCTGACCGCAATAAACTCCACCTGTGGTAATCTAATCCCTGGATGTCAGCCTCTCCTTCTGACCGAGGATAGTTATAGTATTTGAGCCAAATCATAGTATTTGTGCTAAAACATAGTATTTCTTCCAAATCATAGTATTTGTGCCAAAGTATAGTATTTCTTCCAAATCATAGTATAACTGCACAATAAAGGTTCTTGAGCCACATCAGTGTTTGTGCCAAATCTTAGTATTTCTTCTAAATCCTAGTAATTCTGCTCAATGATAGAATTTCTGCTATGCTTTAGTACTTTTTTCCTAGATTGTAGTACTTCTGCTAAGTCAAAGTATTTCATGTAAATCATAGTATTTCTACCAAGTCCCAATGTTTCTGCTAAATCATAAATAATGTTTTAGTACAAATTGTATGATTTGGTGGAACTTTCTGTGTTCCAGCACAAATGCTATGATTTGGCAGGAAAAAAATATTATTTAGTATAAATACTAAGTTTTAGCAGAAATGCTATGTTTAAACTTTAAAAAATTCTGCTATTTCTGCTGATGTGTGTTATGACTTTTGACCATTGAAATGAATGGAACACATTATCAATGTGGTCACTGATTTTGCATGATGGGCTGAGCTGTGCTTTACCTCAGTGAGATAAGCATCCGTTCTCAGACTGGGAGGCCTGGGTTCAAATCCAGCTTATAGCAACATTTCTTTCACTTAACAGTTAAACTTTTTTTAAACTCTTTTCAACACAAATTTCATTTTATTCACCCCTTTTCAGCAAAATTTTCAGTTTTTTTAACCCCTTTTCAGCACAAATCCAAACTTTATCAGCTCTTTTTCAGCAAAAACCTCTTTTCAGCAGAATTCTGCTCATTCAACTCTTTTCAGCAAAATTTTCAGTTTTTTCTGCTGTTTTCAGAAAAAAACTCTTTTCAGCAGAATTCTGCTCATTCACCTCTTTTCAGCAGAAATTCTGCTGATGGAACTCTTTTCAGCAGAATTTTCACCCCTTTTTTTTGCCCAAATTCTGCTAGCACAATTGTCAATCTCTCCACCTTTTCTTTGTGAGAAAGTGTTTGGCTCAGTGAGCTAAATAGCTACCCTTTGAGCAGGAGGGCCAGGTTCGAATCCTGCTCAGGGCATCTTTTTTTTTTTTTTTTTTTTGTTTCAACTTTTTCAGCTTTTTTCAGCAGATATCTTCAGCCGTTAAGGCATCCACACTGCATTTTCGCAGGAAATGCAAATTTTTCTAGTTAGTGTGAATGCTTGAAAAGCATTCACAGTATTGTTCTTCTAATCTTTATTGGGTGGATGCCGTAGGCATCCACACTATTGAGATCCTGTTTCTCTTTATTCTTTATCCTTTATTATTCTAGTTGCTCCGTTTCTTTGCCGCTTAACTACTCCCTCAGTTTTCAGCCGATTTTTACCATTCAAACTCTAAACTGTTCTGCTATTTCTGCTTTCGACTGCTATATCTTTTGGTACTTATTACTATTATACTTTTTAAAATATTACACTTTTTTCCTTTAATTTGTCCCATTGAAATGAATGGGAAACTTCTACAATTCTGCTAAAACTTGCTTGTCTTTGAAACTTAACTACTTCCTCATACTTTCACCTAGAAACTCCATTCAAACTTTAAAACGTTCTCAGATGATTGGGCTATTCCTGTGTGATTCAGCTTTTTCATATCTGTTACCGTTTTCATGTAATGACTCTTTAAGTTTTCAGTTACAACTTTGTGATTTTTCAGAAAATACATGTGTTGCTATGGTTGCTATGCAATTAACTCCCACTGCACACTCGTCCGTTCTGAATTTTCTCTTCATGTCTGAACAACTCCTTGCTACTCGCTCAATTTCCACTCAACTTCCACAAATTATACATCAAAACGTAGGTATTTTTGCTGGCTTTAAGACAGTGTCACTATAATTATTGTGAGAGTTACGTTTTTTTCACAATTTGCCTCGAAGTGACACATGGTCTAAAAACTCCCCATTCAAAGTCTATGGGGAGGTTGTGAAACTCAGAGCTGAAATACTGAAACTGAAGGCATTTTCAAATCGTCATATCTCCTTAACGAAGCAAAGTTAAGACATGAGGCTTGTCCCTGTATATCTTCAGACACTCCTGACACTCACAATTCAAGAATTATTTTCTCACCTATTACCGTTCTGAGATGAGTTAGACTTGTTTGAGGGGTGGAAATCTGTCCTCCTCTCATTTTTCAAATTCCGAAAATGAAGCCGTTTCTTCTCTCGTCATATCTCCGCGACGGAGATACAAAGAGCTATGTAAATCGCAGTCAAAGTACACCAAAGTCCGCTGATTCACCCAGTGCAAGAATTATGCTTCTATCCCACCTAGTTTTTGAGTTACACGACGTTTTGTAACTCCAAAAAACGGCGTTTTTCGCGTCTCACCGCGATCTAATTCTGACTCCTCATCACCCTTTTTTTCAAAGCGCCCGCCCCCTTAGAGGTGGCGCGATTGGTAATGACACCGCTCTTCAGACCAGAGGTCGTGGGTTCGATTCCACCTTGGCCCACATGTTTTTTTTTTAACTACAAATTTATACACTATCACAGACCGGTAATTCATATTGATAATTTATTACAATTCTGCAAAGTTTAATGATTTTAGCAGCTTTTCTAATATGGACCTCAGATTCTGGTTAACAGTCTATGGCAGAAATACATACAAGTACACAGCCTGATGAAGCAGACAGAAGCAGTACCTCTGATTGGTTCCGCAGTTTCACCTCTTATCAGCACAAATCTCACCCTCTTCTGCTGTTTTCACCTCTTTTCTGCTAATTTGAGCTTCTGTTCCACAGTGCACTCAGCCTCTTCTGCTGTTTTCATTAGAATTTTAAGCTTTTCCACCTTTTTTCAGTTACGTGAGAACCAGTTTGGCTCAATGAGTAGCTGAAAAATATCAGCCTCTTCTGCTGTTTTAGCAGGATTTCAGAGTTCAGCTTTTTCACTTGTTTTAAGCACAAATTTCAGTTTCTTTACCTCATTTCACAACAAAGTTCTTCCTCTTCACCTCTTTTCTGCTAATTTGAGCTGCTGCTCCACAGTGCACATTTTCCCTCTCATCATATCTTTGCTTGTGACCAGAACTCATTTGGCTCAGAGGGTAGGGCATCTGTCGTGAGACCCGGTGGCAGAGGTTCGAATCCTACCTGTGACAGCTGCTACACATGTTCACTGCTTGCATGCGCTCTGCTTTCTTGACACTCTCCAGTGTGTCATTACACATACAGCCATCTTCAGCAAGCACTTCTGCTTCTACACTTCTTTTCAACTCGGCTTTTTGCTTCTTTACCTCTTTTCAGCAGAAATTATTCCTCTTCACCTCTTTTCTGCTAATTAGAGCTCCTGCTCCACAGTGCACTTAGCCTCTTCTGCTGTTTTCATTAGAATTTTAAGCTTTTCCACCTTTTTTCAGTTACGTGAGAACCAGTTTGGCTCAGTGAGTAGCTGAAAAATATCAGCCTCTACTACTGTTTTAGCAGGATTTCAGAGTTCAGCTTTTTCACTTGTTTTAAGCACAAATTTCAGTTTCTTTACCTCATTTCACAACAAAGTTCTTCCTCTTCACCTCTTTTCTGCTAATTTGAGCTTCTGCTCCACAGTGCACATTTTCTCTCTCATCATATATTTGCTTGAGACCAGAACTCATTTGGCTCAGAGGGTAGGGCAGCTGCCGTGAGACCCGGGGGCAGAGTTTCGAATCCTACCTGTGACAGTTGCTACACATGTTCCCTGCTTGCATGCGCTCTGCTTTCTTGACACTCTCCAGTGTGTCATTACACATACAGCCATCTTCAGCAAGCACTTCTACACCTCTTTTCAACTCATCTTTTTGCTTCTTTACCTCTTTTCAGCAGAACTTCTTCTGATTCACCTCTTTTCTGCTAAATGTTTAGCCTTTTCACCTCTTATTAGCACAATACTAAGCAGCTTCTGCTAATTTCACCAGAATTGTCAGTCTCTCCACCTCTTCTTTGTAAGAATCAGTTTGGTCCAGTAAGGTGAGACGCCGCCTATAGATCAGAAAGGCCAGGTTCGAATCTCGCTCAGGGCAATGTTTTTTGTTTTTTCAACTTTTTCTGCTTTTTTCAGCAGAAATCTTCAGCGTAAGGCATCCACACAGCATTTTCGCAGGAAATGCAATTTTTTCTAGTTATTAGTGTGAATGCTTGAAAAGCATTCACAGTATTGTTGTTGTAATCTTTATTATTATATTTTATTATTATTATCTATTCCGTACGTTTTTTGAAAGCCTACTCCTTCAAAACCGTTCAACTTAGAAAAACCATTCAAACACCGTTAGATTCCTATTCTTTTGGACAACATTGCTTCTATTTTTTCTCATTTTTAACATTTATATTTTTAATTTTATTCAACTTTTTTCAACAAAAATTTATAATGTATTTCAATGGGGAGACCCTTCAAATTCTCATTCAACTTCCTCCTCTTTAAACTGTATCTACTTCCACATACATTGACATAGAGCCACCATTCAAACTTTAAAACGAAGACAAGACATTCAACTATTCAACTTGTATTTATCTTTTCAATATCTATTATACTTTTTCTTCAGTTCCAGTTTAAGTTTCATGATGTTTTTTCACCCGTTTCAGAGTTTATAATGGGTGTGTATGGGACGGAATGTTGGGGCTAGAGTGAGAGAGCTCAACTGCTAGAGTGAGAGGAGCAAAAAAATTAATCTTAAAATATTTTTTAAAACTGCTGCTGTGTCCACAGCGTTTGCTCTACAGCCACCATTTTACCCTCAAAACGTAGCCATCGCTGTCCTCTTTCATCCAATGTGTTTACTATTGTCCTAGGTGTTATGGTTCTTTCATAAATGTCACCAATGCACAGCCTCCTCCCTCCAACTCTTCCATAGACTCTAATGTTAAAATGGCTCAGAAGGTTCTTTTGAAAATCAGAAGAGCATGGTGTCTTTCCACTGTCACCACGTCCATATAATAAACTCCACAGGCATGAAAACTGAGAATTCGGTAGACTAGACATTGCTGTCGCTCACGGTGAAAGAATTTTGTCAATACGACTTTTACTTTTCATTTGGGAACGATTTGTTTCGGCCTGACTTTTCTGTTCATTTTAAGCAGCAAAAGTGAGGCGCATGTCTGTGTCCGTGTGTATGGAGCCATTGGGTGCGGTCACTATAGCAACCAGGCTCACACCTGCCTGCTTAACGAGCTCTGCCTGCCACTCTGCCAAGATTCATCTTAAACACTTCTCTTTCAACTGCTGCTGTGTCCACAGTGTTAAAGCCATCATTTTACCCTCAAAACGTCGCCATCGTTGTTCTTTTTCCAACATCTTGTCTTTCAAAGCTCAGAGATGTAAACTTTTTAAACTGTGTGGGTCCAAGTGGAGGGATCACATTTTAGTCATTCAGTGATTCAAAGAATATGACCTTTTAATATTCTTTCAGATGTTTTCTGACTCTAAATGTTCTTTTCTCATTTCTTAGGTTTTTCTAATTTACAATTAAAACATTTTCAGCTTTTTTCCAACTTCTTCTTCTGTGTAACCTTCAGCTTTTAGCAGTTCAGCACCTTTGTTTTCAGGTTAAATTCGTTTTTTTTTGTTGTTTTTTTTAAATCTCATTCAATATTTTTAACTCAAAATTCAGCAATTAATTCATTTCAGTCCATACATTCAGATTCAAGCATTCACACTGCAGTTTCTTCAGAAAATGCACTTTCTAGTTATATTTTCTTATTCCGTACGTTTTTTGAAAGCCTACTCCTTCAAAACCGTTCAACTTAGAAAAACCATTCAAACACCATTAGATTCCTATTATTTTGGACATGACTGCTTCTACTTTTCTCATTTTTAACATTTATATTTTTAATTTTATTCAACTTTATTCAACAAAAATTTCCCATGTATTTCAATGGGGAGACCCTTCAAATTCTCATTCAACTTACTCATTTTTAAACTCTTACTACTTCCACATACATTGACATAGAGCCACCATTCAAACTTTAAAACGAAGACAAGACATTCAACTATTCAACTTGTATTTATCTTTTCAATATCTATTATACTTTTTCTTCAGTTCCAGTTTAAGTTTCATGATGTTTTTTCAGCCGTTTCAGAGTTTATAATGGGTGTGTATGGGACGGAATGTTGGGGCTAGAGTGAGGCAGCTCAACTGCTAGAGTGAGAGGAGCAAAAAAATTAATCTTAAAATCTTTTTTAAAACTGCTGCTGTGTCCGCAGCGTTTGCTCTACAGGTATGATTTTACCCTCAAAACGTAGCCATCGCTGTCCTCTTTCATCCAATGTGTTTACTATTGTCCTAGGTGTTATGGTTCTTTCGTAAATGTCACCAATGCACAGCCTCCTCCCTCCAACTCTTCCATAGACTCTAATGTTAAAATGGCTCAGAAGGTTCGTTTGAAAATCAGAAGAGCATGGTGTCTTTCCACTGTCACCACGTCCATATAATAAGCTCCACAGGCATGAAAACTGAGAATTTGGTAGACTAGACATTGCTGTCGCTCACGGTGAAAGAATTTTGTCAATACGACTTTTACTTTTCATTTGGGAGCGATTTGTTTCGGCCTGACTTTTCTGTTCATTTTAAGCAGCAAAAGTGAAGCGCATGTCTGTGTACGTGTGTATGGAGCCATTGGGTGCGGTCACTATAGCAACCAGGCTCACACCTGCCTGCTTAACGAGCTCTCTCTGCCACTCTGCCAAAATTCATCTTAAACACTTCTCTTTCAACTGCTGCTGTGTCCACAGTGTTAAAGCCATCATTTTACCCTCAAAACGTCGCCATCGTTGTTCTTTTTCCAACATCTTGTCTTTCAAAGCTCAGAGATGTAAACTTTTTAAACTGTGTGGGTCCAAGTGGAGGGATCACATTTTAGTCATTCAGTGATTCAAAGAATATGACCTTTTAATATTCTTTCAGATGTTTTCTGACTCTAAATGTTCTTTTCTCATTTCTTAGGTTTTTCTAATTTACAATTAAAACATTTTCAGCTTTTTTCCAACTTCTTCTTCTGTGTAACCTTCAGCTTTTAGCAGTTCAGCACTTTTGTTTTCAGGTTAAATTCGGGTTTTTTTTTTAATCTCATTTAAAATTTTTAACTTAAATTCAGTAATTATTTCATTTCAATGCATACATTCAGATTCAAGCATTCACACTGCAGTTTCTTCAGAAAATGCACTTTCTAGTTATTATATTTAGTGTGAATGCTTGAAAAGCATTCACAGTATTGTTCTTCTAATCTTTATTAGTGTGAATGCTTGAAAAGCATTCACAGTATTGTTCTTCTAATCTTTATTATTAGTGTGAATGCTTGAAAAGCATTCACAGTATTGTTATTCGAATCTTTATTATTATTCTATTTTATTATTATCTATTCCGTACGTTTTTTGAAAGCCTACTCCTTCAAAACCGTTCAACTTAGAAAAACCATTCAAACACCGTTAGATTCCTATTCTTTTGGACAACACTGCTTCTATTTTTCTCATTTTTAACATTTATATTTTTAATTTTATTCAACTTTATTCAACAAAAATTTCCCATGTATTTCAATGGGGAGACCCTTCAAATTCTCATTAAACTTCCTCCTCTTTAAACTGTATCTACTTCAACATACATTGACATAGAGCCACCATTCAAACTTTAAAACGAAGACAAGACATTCAACTATTCAACTTGTATTTATCTTTTCAATATCTATTATACTTTTTCTTCAGTTCCTGTTTAAGTTTCATGATGTTTTTTCACCCGTTTCAGAGTTTATAATGGGTGTGTATGGGACGGAATGTTGGGGCTAGAGTGAGACAGCTCAACTGCTAGAGTGAGAGGAGCAAAAAAATTAATCTTAAAATCTTTTTTAAAACTGCTGCTGTGTCCGCAGCGTTTGCTCTACAGGTATGATTTTACCGTCAAAACGTAGCCATCGCTGTCCTCTTTCATCCAATGTGTTTACTATTGTACTAGGTGTTATGGTTCTTTCATAAATGTCACCAATGCACAGCCTCCTCCCTCCAACTCTTCCATAGACTCTAATGTTAAAATGGCTCAGAAGGTTCGTTTGAAAATCAGAAGAGCATGGTGTCTTTCCACTGTCACCACGTCCATATAATAAACTCCACAGGCATGAAAACTGAGAATTCAGTAGACTAGACATTGCTGTCACTCACGGTGAAAGAATTTTGTCAATACGACTTTTACTTTTCATTTGGGAACGATTTGTTTCGGCCTGACTTTTCTGTTCATTTTAAGCAGCAAAAGTGAGGCGCATGTCTGTGTACGTGTGTATGGAGCCATTGGGTGCGGTCACTATAGCAACCAGGCTCACACCTGCCTGCTTAACGAGCTCTGCCTGCCACTGTACCAAGATTCATCTTAAGCACTTCTCTTTCAACTGCTGCTGTGTCCACAGTGTTACAGCCATCATTTTACCCTCAAATTGTTGCCATTATTGTTCTCTTTCCAACATCTTGTCTTTCAAAGCTCAGAGATGTAAACTTTTTAAACTGTGTGGGTCCAAGTGGAGGGATCACATTTTCTTCATTCAGTGATTCAAAGAATATGACCTTTTAATATTCTTTCAGATGTTTTCTGACTCTAAATGTTCTTTTCTCATTTCTTAGGTTTTTCTAATTTACAATTAAAACATTTTCAGCTTTTTTCCAACTCCTTCTTCTGTGTAACCTTCAGCTTTTAGCAGTTCAGCACTTTTGTTTTCAGGTTAAATTCGGGTTTTTTTTTTTTTTATCTCATTCAATATTTTTAACTCAAAATTCAGTAATTAATTCATTTCAGTGCATACATTCAGATTCAAGCATTCACACTGCAGTTTCTTCAGAAAATGCACTTTCTAGTTAGTGTGAATGCTTGAAAAGCATTCACAGTATTGTTCTTCTAATCTTTATTATTCTATTTTATTATTATCTATTCCGTACGTTTTTTGAAAGCCTACTCCTTCAAAACCGTTCAACTTAGAAAAACCATTCAAACATCGTTAGATTCCTATTATTTTGGACATGATTGCTTGTATTTTTCTCATTTTTAACATTTATATTTTTAATTTTATTCAACTTTATTCAACAAAAATTTCCCATGTATTTCAATGGGGAGACCCTTCAAATTCTCATTCAACTTACTCATTTTTAAACTCTTACTACTTCAACATACGTTCACATAGAGCCACCATTCAAACTTTAAAACGAAGACAAGACATTCAACTATTCAACTTGTATTTATCTTTTCAATATCTATTATACTTTTTCTTCAGTTCCAGTTTAAGTTTCATGATGTTTTTTCACCCGTTTCAGAGTTTATAATGGGTGTGTATGGGACGGAATGTTGGGGCTAGAGTGAGGCAGCTCAACTGCTAGAGTGAGAGGAGCAAAAAAAATAATCTTAAAATCTTTTTTAAAACTGCTGCTGTGTCCGCAGCGTTTGCTCTACAGGTATGATTTTACCCTCAAAACGTAGCCATAGCTGTCCTCTTTCATCCAATGTGTTTACTATTGTACTAGGTGTTATGGTTCTTTCATAAATGTCACCAATGCACAGCCTCCTCCCTCCAACTCTTCCATAGACTCTAATGTTAAAATGGCTCAGAAGGTTCGTTTGAAAATCAGAAGAGCATGGTGTCTTTCCACTGTCACCACGTCCATATAATAAACTCCACAGGCATGAAAACTGAGAATTCAGTAGACTAGACATGGCTGTCGCTCACGGTGAAAGAATTTTGTCAATACGACTTTTACTTTTCATTTGGGAACGATTTGTTTCGGCCTGACTTTTCTGTTCATTTTAAGCAGCAAAAGTGAGGCGCATGTCTGTGTACGTGTGTATGGAGCCATTGGGTGCGGTCACTATAGCAACCAGGCTCACACCTGCCTGCTTAACGAGCTCTGCCTGCCACTGTACCAAGATTCATCTTAAACACTTCTCTTTCAACTGCTGCTGTGTCCACAGTGTTACAGCCATCATTTTACCCTCAAATTGTCGCCATTATTGTTCTCTTTCCAACACCGTATCTTTCAAAGCTCAGGCATTTAAACTTTTTAAACTGTGTGGATCAAAGTGGAGGGATCACATTTGAGTCATTCAGTGATTCAAAGAATATGACCTTTTAATATTCATTCAGATGTTTTCTGACTCTAAATGTTCTTTTCTCATTTCTTAGGGTTTTCTAATTTACATTTAAAACATTTTCAGTTTTTTTCCAACTCCTTCTTCTGTGTAACCTTCAGCTTTTAGCAGTTCAGCACCTTTGTTTTCAGGTTAAATTCGTTTTTTTTTTTTTAATCTCATTCAATATTTTTAACTCAAAATTCAGCAATTAATTCATTTCAGTGCATACATTCAGATTCAAGCATTCACACTGCAGTTTCTTCAGAAAATGCACTTTCTAGTTAGTGTGAATGCTTGAAAAGCATTCACAGTATTGTTATTCGAATCTTTATTATTATTATTCTATTTTATTATTATCTATTCCGTACGTTTTTTGAAAGCCTACTCCTTCAAAACCGTTCAACTTAGAAAAACCATTCAAACACCGTTAGATTCCTATTCTTTTGGACAACATTGCTTCTATTTTTCTCATTTTTAACATTTATATTTTTAATTTTATTCAACTTTTTTCAACAAAAATTTATAATGTATTTCAATGGGGAGACCCTTCAAATTCTCATTCAACTTCCTCCTCTTTAAACTGTATCTACTTCCACATACATTGACATAGAGCCACCATTCAAACTTTAAAACGAAGACAAGACATTCAACTATTCAACTTGTATTTATCTTTTCAATATCTATTATACTTTTTCTTCAGTTCCAGTTTAAGTTTCATGATGTTTTTTCACCCGTTTCAGAGTTTATAATGGGTGTGTATGGGACGGAATGTTGGGGCTAGAGTGAGGCAGCTCAACTGCTAGAGTGAGAGGAGCAACAAAATTAATCTTAAAATCTTTTTTAAAACTGCTGCTGTGTCCGCAGCGTTTGCTCTACAGGTATGATTTTACCCTCAAAACGTAGCCATGGCTGTCCTCTTTCATCCAATGTGTTTACTATTGTACTAGGTGTTATGGTTCTTTCATAAATGTCACCAATGCACAGCCTCCTCCCTCCAACTCTTCCATAGACTCTAATGTTAAAATGGCTCAGAAGGTTCGTTTGAAAATCAGAAGAGCATGGTGTCTTTACACTGTCACCACGTCCATATAATAAACTCCACAGGCATGAAAACTGAGAATTAGGTAGACTAGACATGGCTGTCGCTCACGGTGAAAGAATTTTGTCAATACGACTTTTACTTTTCATTTGGGAGCGATTTGTTTCGGCCTGACTTTTCTGTTCATTTTAAGCAGCAAAAGTGAGGTGCATGTCTGTGTGCGTGTGTATGGAGCCATTGGGTGCGGTCACTATAGCAACCAGGCTCACACCTGCCTGCTTAACGACCTCTGCCTGCCACTCTGCCAAGATTCATCTTAAACACTTCTCTTTCAACTGCTGCTGTGTCCACAGTGTCACAGCCATCATTTTACCCTCAAATTGTCGCCATTATTGTTCTCTTTCCAACACCGTATCTTTCAAAGCTCAGGCAGTTAAACTTTTTAAACTGTGTGGATCAAAGTGGAGGGATCACATTTTAGTCATTCAGTGATTCAAAGAATATGACCTTTTAATATTCATTCAGATGTTTTCTGACTCTAAATGTTCTTTTCTCATTTCTTAGGGTTTTCTAATTTACATTTAAAACATTTTCAGTTTTTTTCCAACTCCTTCTTCTGTGTAACCTTCAGCTTTTAGCAGTTCAGCACCTTTGTTTTCAGGTTAAATTCGTTTTTTTTTTTGTTTTTTTTTTAATCTCATTCAATATTTTTAACTCAAAATTCAGCAATTAATTCATTTCAGTGCATACATTCAGATTCAAGCATTCACACTGCAGTTTCTTCAGAAAATGCACTTTCTAGTTCTATTTTATTATTATTATTATCTATTCCGTACGTTTTTTATAATCCTACTACTTCAAAACCGTTCAACTTAGAAAAACCATTCAAACACCGTTAGATTCCTATTCTTTTGGACAACACTGCTTCTATTTTTCATATTTTTAACATTTATATTTTTAATTTTATTCAACTTTATTCAACAAAAATTTATAATGTATTTCAATGGGGAGACCCTTCAAATCCTCATTCAACTTACTCATTTTTAAACTCTTACTACTTCCACATACATTGACATAGAGCCACCATTCAAACTTTAAAACGAAGACAAGACATTCAACTATTCAACTTGTATTTATCTTTTCAATATCTATTATACTTTTTCTTCAGTTCCAGTTTAAGTTTCATGATGTTTTTTCAGCCGTTTCAGAGTTTATAATGGGTGTGTATGGGACGGAATGTTGGGGCTAGAGTGAGGCAGCTCAACTGCTAGAGTGAGAGGAGCAAAAAAAATTATCTTAAAATCTTTTTTAAAACTGCTGCTGTGTCCGCAGCGTTTGCTCTACAGGTATGATTTTACCCTCAAAACGTAGCCATGGCTGTCCTCTTTCATCCAATGTGTTTACTATTGTACTAGGTGTTATGGTTCTTTCATAAATGTCACCAATGCACAGCCTCCTCCCTCCAACTCTTCCATAGACTCTAATGTTAAAATGGCTCAGAAGGTTCGTTTGAAAATCAGAAGAGCATGGTGTCTTTCCACTGTCACCATGTCCATATAATAAACTCCACAGGCATGAAAACTGAGAATTCAGTAGACTAGAAGCTGCTGTCGCTCACGGTGAAAGAATTTCGTCAATACGACCTATACTTTTCATTTGGGAACGATTTGTTTCGGCCTGACTTTTCTGTTCATTTTAAGGAGCAAAAGTGAGGTGCATGTCTGTGTACGTGTGTATGGAGCCATTGGGTGCGGTCACTATAGCAACCAGGCTCACACCTGCCTGCTTAACGAGCTCTGCCTGCCACTGTACCAAGATTCATCTTAAACACTTCTCTTTCAACTGCTGCTGTGTCCACAGTGTTACAGCCATCATTTTACCCTCAAAATGTCGCCATTATTGTTCTCTTTCCAACACAGTGTCTTTCAAAGCTCAGACATTTAAACTTTTTAAACTGTGTGGATCAAAGTGGAGGGATCACATTTTCTTCATTCAGTGATTCAAAGAATATGACCTTTTAATATTCTTTCAGATGTTTTCTGACTCTAAATGTTCTTTTCTCATTTCTTAGGGTTTTCTAATTTACATTTAAAACATTTTCAGCTTTTTTCCAACTTCTGCTTCTGTGTAACCTTCAGCTTTTAGCAGTTCAGCACCTTTGTTTTCAGGTTAAATTTGGTTTTTTTATTTTTATTTTTTTATTTCATTCAATATTTTTAACTCAAAATTCAGCAATTAATTCATTTCAGTGCATACATTCAGATTCAAGCATTCACACTGCAGTTTCTTCAGAAAATGCACTTTCTAGTTATTATTATTATATTTTATTTTTCCGTACGTTTTTTGTAAGCCTACTCCTTCAAAACCGTTCAACTTAGAAAAACCATTCAAACACCGTTAGATTCCTATTCTTTTGGACAACACTGCTTCTAAATTTCATATTTTTAACATTTATATTTTTAATTTTATTCAACTTTATTCAACAAAAATTTATAATGTATTTCAATGGGGAGACCCTTCAAATCCTCATTCAACTTACTCATTTTTAAACTCTTACTACTTCCACATACATTGACATAGAGCCACCATTCAAACTTTAAAACGAAGACAAGACATTCAACTATTCAACTTGTATTTATCTTTTCAATATCTATTATACTTTTTCTTCAGTTCCAGTTTAAGTTTCATGATGTTTTTTCACCCGTTTCAGAGTTTATAATGGGTGTGTATGGGACGGAATGTTGGGGCTAGAGTGAGGCAGCTCAACTGCTAGAGTGAGAGGAGCAAAAAAATTAATCTTAAAATCTTTTTTAAAACTGCTGCTGTGTCCGCAGCGTTTGCTCTACAGGTATGATTTTACCCTCAAAACGTAGCCATGGCTGTCCTCTTTCATCCAATGTGTTTACTATTGTCCTAGGTGTTATGGTTCTTTCATAAATGTCACCAATGCACAGCCTCCTCCCTCCAACTCTTCCATAGACTCTAATGTTAAAATGGCTCAGAAGGTTCGTTTGAAAATCAGAAGAGCATGGTGTCTTTCCACTGTCACCACGTCCATATAATAAGCTCCACAGGCATGAAAACTGAGAATTAGGTAGACTAGAGATGGCTGTCGCTCACGGTGAAAGAATTTTGTCAGTACGACATGTACTTTTCATTTGGGAACGATTTGTTTCGGCCTGACTTTTCTGTTCATTTTAAGCAGCAAAAGTGAGGCGCATGTCTGTGTCGTGTGTATGGAGCCATTGGGTGCGGTCACTATAGCAACCAGGCTCACACCTGCCTGCTTAACGAGCTCTGCCTGCCACTCTGCCAAGATTCATCTTAAACACTTCTCTTTCAACTGCTGCTGTGTCCACAGTGTTAAAGCCATCATTTTACCCTCAAAACGTCGCCATCGTTGTTCTCTTTCCAACATCTTGTCTTTCAAAGCTCAGAGATGTAAACTTTTTAAACTGTGTGGGTCCAAGTGGAGGGATCACATTTTAGTCATTCAGTGATTCAAAGAATATGACCTTTTAGTATTCTTTCAGATGTTTTCTGACTCTAAATGTTCTTTTCTCATTTCTTAGGTTTTTCTAATTTACAATTAAAACATTTTCAGCTTTTTTCCAACTTCTTCTTCTGTGTAACCTTCACCTTTTAGCAGTTCAGCACCTTTGTTTTCAGGTTAAATTTGGTTTTTTTTTGTTGTTTTTTTTAAATTTCATTTAATATTTTTAACTCAAAATTCAGCAATTAATTCATTTCAGTGCATACATTCAGATTCAAGCATTCACACTGCAGTTTCTTCAGAAAATGCACTTTCTAGTTATTATTTTTTCCTATTCCGTACGTTTTTCGCCGACTATCTCCTTCAAAACCGTTCAACTTAGAAAAACCATTCAAACACCATTAGATTCCTCTTCTTTTGGAATGGTGTGCTTCTATTTTTCTCATTTTTAACATTTATATTTTTAATTTTATTTAACTTTTTTCAACAAAAATTTCCCATGTATTTCAATGGGGAGACCCTTCAAATTCTCATTCAATTTACTCATTTTTAAACTCTTACTACTTCCACATACGTTGACATAGAGCCACCATTCAAACTTTAAAACGAAGACAAGACATTCAACTATTCACCTTGTATTTATCTTTTCAATATCTATTATACTTTTTCTTTAGTTCCAGTTTAAGTTTCATGATGTTTTTTCACCTGTTTCAGAGTTTATAATGGGTGTGTATAGGACGGAATGTTGGGGCTAGAGTGAGGCAGCTCAACTGCTAGAGTGAGAGGAGCAAAAAAATTAATCTTAAAATCTTTTTTAAAACTGCTGCTGTGTCCGCAGCGTTTGCTCTACAGGTATGATTTTACCCTCAAAACGTAGCCATGGCTGTCCTCTTTCATCCAATGTGTTTACTATTGTCCTAGGTGTTATGGTTCTTTCGTAAATGTCACCAATGCACAGCCTCCTCCCTCCAACTCTTCCATAGACTCTAATGTTAAAATGGCTCAGAAGGTTCGTTTGAAAATCAGAAGAGCATGGTGTCTTTCCACTGTCACCACGTCCATATAATAAACTCCACAGGCATGAAAACTGAGAATTAGGTAGACTAGACATTGCTGTCGCTCACGGTGAAAGAATTTTGTCAATACGACTTTTACTTTTCATTTGGGAACGATTTGTTTCGGCCTGACTTTTCTGTTCATTTTAAGCAGCAAAAGTGAGGCGCATGTCTGTGTACGTGTGTATGGAGCCATTGGGTGCGGTCACTATAGCAACCAGGCTCACACCTGCCTTCTTAACGAGCTCTGCCTGCCACTGTACCAAGATTCATCTTAAGCACTTCTCTTTCAACTGCTGCTGTGTCCACAGTGTCACAGCCATCATTTTACCCTCAAATTGTCGCCATTATTGTTCTCTTTCCAACACCGTATCTTTCAAAGCTCAGGCATTTAAACTTTTTAAACTGTGTGGGTCCAAGTGGAGGGATCACATTTGAGTCATTCAGTGATTCAAAGAATATGACCTTTTAATATTCATTCAGATGTTTTCTGACTCTAAATGTTCTTTTCTCATTTCTTAGGGTTTTCTAATTTACATTTAAAACATTTTCAGTTTTTTTCCAACTCCTTCTTCTGTGTAACCTTCAGCTTTTAGCAGTTCAGCACCTTTGTTTTCAGGTTAAATTCGGTTTTTTTTTTTTGTTTTTTTTTAATCTCATTCAATATTTTTAACTCAAAATTCAGCAATTAATTCCTTTCAGTGCATACATTCAGATTCAAGCATTCACACTGCAGTTTCTTCAGAAAATGCACTTTCTAGTTAGTGTGAATGCTTGAAAAGCATTCACAGTATTGTTATTCGAATCTTTATTATTATTAGTGTGAATGCTTGAAAAGCATTCACAGTATTGTTATTCTAATCTTTATTATTAGTGTGAATGCTTGAAAAGCATTCACAGTATTGTTATTCTAATCTTTATTATTATTATTATTATATTTTATTCTGTATTCCGTACGTTTTTTGTAATCCTATAACTTCAAAACCGTTCAACTTAGAAAAACCATTCAAACACCGTTAGATTCCTATTCTTTTGGACAACACTGCTTCTATTTTTCATATTTTTAACATTTATATTTTTAATTTTATTCAACTTTATTCAACAAAAATTTATAATGTATTTCAATGGGGAGACCCTTCAAATCCTCATTCAACTTACTCATTTTTAAACTCTTACTACTTCCACATACATTGACATAGAGCCACCATTCAAACTTTAAAACGAAGACAAGACATTCAACTATTCAACTTGTATTTATCTTTTCAATATCTATTATACTTTTTCTTCAGTTCCAGTTTAAGTTTCATGATGTTTTTTCACCCGTTTCAGAGTTTATAATGGGTGTGTATGGGACGGAATGTTGGGGCTAGAGTGAGACAGCTCAACTGCTAGAGTGAGAGGAGCAAAAAAATTAATCTTAAAATCTTTTTTAAAACTGCTGCTGTGTCCACAGCGTTTGCTCTACAGGTATGATTTTACCCTCAAAACGTAGCCATGGCTGTCCTCTTTCATCCAATGTGTTTACTATTGTACTAGGTGTTATGGTTCTTTCATAAATGTCACCAATGCACAGCCTCCTCCCTCCAACTCTTCCATAGACTCTAATGTTAAAATGGCTCAGAAGGTTCGTTTGAAAATCAGAAGAGCATGGTGTCTTTCCACTGTCACCACGTCCATATAATAAGCTCCACAGGCATGAAAACTGAGAATTAGGTAGACTAGACATTGCTGTCGCTCACGGTGAAAGAATTTTGTCAATACGACTTTTACTTTTCATTTGGGAGCGATTTGTTTCGGCCTGACTTTTCTGTTCATTTTAAGCAGCAAAAGTGAGGCGCATGTCTGTGTACGTGTGTATGGAGCCATTGGGTGCGGTCACTATAGCAACCAGGCTCACACCTGCCTGCTTAACGAGCTCTGCCTGCTACTCTGCCAAAATTCATCTTAAACACTTCTCTTTCAACTGCTGCTGTGTCCACAGTGTTACAGCCATCATTTTACCCTCAAATTGTCGCCATTATTGTTCTCTTTCCAACACAGTGTCTTTCAAAGCTCAGGCATTTAAATTTTTTAAACTGTGTGGATCAAAGTGGAGGGATCACATTTTAGTCATTCAGTGATTCAAAGAATATGACCTTTTAATATTCATTCAGATGTTTTCTGACTCTAAATGTTCTTTTCTCATTTCTTAGGGTTTTCTAATTTACATTTAAAACATTTTCAGTTTTTTTCCAACTCCTTCTTCTGTGTAACCTTCAGCTTTTAGCAGTTCAGCACCTTTGTTTTCAGGTTAAATTCGGACTTTTTTTTTTATATCATTGAATATTTTTAACTCAAAATTCAGCAATTAATTCATTTCAGTGCATACATTCAGATTCAAGCATTCACACTGCAGTTTCTTCAGAAAATGCACTTTCTAGTTATTATTAGTGTGAATGCTTGAAAAGCATTCACAGTATTGTTATTCGAATCTTTATTCTATTTTATTATTATCTATTCCGTACGTTTTTTGTAATCTATCTCCTTCAAAACCGTTCAACTTAGAAAAACCATTCAAACACCATTAGATTCCTATTCTTTTGGACATGACTGCTTCTACTTTTCTCATTTTTAACATTTATATTTTTAATTTTATTCAACTTTATTCAACAAAAATTTCCCATGTATTTCAATGGGGAGACCCTTCAAATTCTCATTCAACTTACTCATTTTTAAACTCCTACTACTTCCACATACGTTGACATAGAGCCACCATTCAAACTTTAAAACGAAGACAAGACATTCAACTATTCAACTTGTATTCATCTTTTCAATATCTATTATACTTTTTCTTCAGTTCCAGTTTAAGTTTCATGATGTTTTTTCACCCGTTTCAGAGTTTATAATGGGTGTGTATGGGACGGAATGTTGGGGCTAGAGTGAGGCAGCTCAACTGCTAGAGTGAGAGGAGCAAAAAAATTAATCTTAAAATCTTTTTTAAAACTGCTGCTGTGTCTGCAGCGTTTGCTCTACAGGTATGATTTTACCCTCAAAACGTAGCCATGGCTGTCCTCTTTCATCCAATGTGTTTACTATTGTCCTAGGTGTTATGGTTCTTTCATAAATGTCACCAATGCACAGCCTCCTCCCTCCAACTCTTCCATAGACTCTAATGTTAAAATGTCTCAGAAGGTTCGTTTGAAAATCAGAAGAGCATGGTGTCTTTCCACTGTCACCACGTCCATATAATAAACTCCACAGGCATGAAAACTGAGAATTCAGTAGACTAGAAGCTGCTGTCGCTCACGGTGAAAGAATTTCGTCAATACGACTTTTACTTTTCATATGGGAACGATTTGTTTCGGCCTGACTTTTCTGTTCATTTTAAGCAGCAAAAGTGAGGCGCATGTCTGTGTACGTGTGTATGGAGCCATTGGGTGCAGTCACTATAGCAACCAGGCTCACACCTGCCTGCTTAACGACCTCTGCCTGCCACTCTGCCAAGATTCATCTTAAACACTTCTCTTTCAACTGCTGCTGTGTCCACAGTGTCACAGCCATCATTTTACCCTCAAAACGTCGCCATCGTTGTTCTTTTTCCAACATCTTGTCTTTCAAAGCTCAGAGATGTAAACTTTTTAAACTGTGTGGGTCCAAGTGGAGGGATCACATTTTAGTCATTCAGTGATTCAAAGAATATGACCTTTTAATATTCTTTCAGATGTTTTCTGACTCTAAATGTTCTTTTCTCATTTCTTAGGTTTTTCTAATTTAAAATTAAAACATTTTCAGCTTTTTTCCAACTTCTTCTGTGTAACCTTCAGCTTTTAGCAGTTCAGCACTTTTGTTTTCAGGTTAAATTCGGTTTTTTTTTTTATCTCATTCAAGATTTTTAACTTAAATTCAGTAATTAATTCATTTCAGTGCATACATTCAGATTCAAGCATTCACACTGCAGTTTCTTCAGAAAATGCACTTTCTAGTTATTATTATATTTTATCTATTCCGTACGTTTTTTGTAATCCTATAACTTCAAAACCGTTCAACTTAGAAAAACCATTCAAACACCGTTAGATTCCTATTCTTTTGGACAACACTGCTTCTATTTTTCATATTTTTAACATTTATATTTTTAATTTTATTCAACTTTATTCAACAAAAATTTATAATGTATTTCAATGGGGAGACCCTTCAAATCCTCATTCAACTTACTCATTTTTAAACTCTTACTACTTCCACATACATTGACATAGAGCCACCATTCAAACTTTAAAACGAAGACAAGACATTCAACTATTCAACTTGTATTTATCTTTTCAATATCTATTATACTTTTTCTTCAGTTCCAGTTTAAGTTTCATGATGTTTTTTCACCCGTTTCAGAGTTTATAATGGGTGTGTATGGGACGGAATGTTGGGGCTAGAGTGAGGCAGCTCAACTGCTAGAGTGAGAGGAGCAAAAAAATTAATCTTAAAATCTTTTTTAAAACTGCTGCTGTGTCCGCAGCGTTTGCTCTACAGGTATGATTTTACCCTCAAAACGTAGCCATGGCTGTCCTCTTTCATCCAATGTGTTTACTATTGTATTAGGTGTTATGGTTCTTTCATAAATGTCACCAATGCACAGCCTCCTCCCTCCAACTCTTCCATAGACTCTAATGTTAAAATGGCTCAGAAGGTTCGTTTGAAAATCAGAAGAGCATGGTGTCTTTCCACTGTCACCACGTCCATATAATAAGCTCCACAGGCATGAAAACTGAGAATTAGGTAGACTAGACATTGCTGTCGCTCACGGTGAAAGAATTTTGTCAATACGACTTTTACTTTTCATTTGGGAGCGATTTGTTTCGGCCTGACTTTTCTGTTCATTTTAAGCAGCAAAAGTGAGGCGCATGTCTGTGTACGTGTGTATGGAGCCATTGGGTGCGGTCACTATAGCAACCAGGCTCACACCTGCCTGCTTAACGAGCTCTCTCTCTCACTCTGCCAAGATTCATCTTAAACACTTCTCTTTCAACTGCTGCTGTGTCCACAGTGTTAAAGCCATCATTTTACCCTCAAAACGTCGCCATCGTTGTTCTTTTTCCAACATCTTGTCTTTCAAAGCTCAGAGATGTAAACTTTTTAAACTGTGTGGGTCCAAGTGGAGGGATCACATTTTAGTCATTCAGTGATTCAAAGAATATGACCTTTTAATATTTTTTCAGATGTTTTCTGACTCTAAATGTTCTTTTCTCATTTCTTAGGTTTTTCTAATTTACAATTAAAACATTTTCAGCTTTTTTCCAACTTCTTCTTCTGTGTAACCTTCAGCTTTTAGCAGTTCAGCACTTTTGTTTTCAGGTTAAATTCGGGTTTTTTTTTTTTTTTATCTCATTCAAGATTTTTAACTTAAATTCAGTAATTAATTCATTTCAGTGCATACATTCAGATTCAAGCATTCACACTGCAGTTTCTTCAGAAAATGCACTTTCTAGTTATATATTCCGTACGTTTTTTGGCATCTAACTCCTTCAAAACCGTTCAACTTAGAAAAACCATTCAAACACCGTTAGATTCCTATTCTTTTGGACATGACTGCTTCTATTTTTCATATTTTTAACATTTATATTTTTAATTTTATTCAACTTTATTCAACAAAAATTTCCCATGTATTTCAATGGGGAGACCCTTCAAATTCTCATTCAACTTACTCATTTTTAAACTCTTACTACTTCCACATACATTGACATAGAGCCACCATTCAAACTTTAAAACGAAGACAAGACATTCAACTATTCAACTTGTATTTATCTTTTCAATATCTATTATACTTTTTCTTCAGTTCCAGTTTAAGTTTCATGATGTTTTTTCAGCCGTTTCAGAGTTTATAATGGGTGTGTATGGGACGGAATGTTGGGGCTAGAGTGAGGCAGCTCAACTGCTAGAGTGAGAGGAGCAAAAAAATTAATCTTAAAATCTTTTTTAAAACTGCTGCTGTGTCCGCAGCGTTTGCTCTACAGGTATGATTTTACCCTCAAAACGTAGCCATCGCTGTCCTCTTTCATCCAATGTGTTTACTATTGTCCTAGGTGTTATGGTTCTTTCGTAAATGTCACCAATGCACAGCCTCCTCCCTCCAACTCTTCCATAGACTCTAATGTTAAAATGGCTCAGAAGGTTCGTTTGAAAATCAGAAGAGCATGGTGTCTTTCCACTGTCACCACGTCCATATAATAAACTCCACAGGCATGAAAACTGAGAATTCAGTAGACTAGACATTGCTGTCACTCACGGTGAAAGAATTTTGTCAATACGACCTATACTTTTCATTTGGGAACGATTTGTTTCGGCCTGACTTTTCTGTTCATTTTAAGCAGCAAAAGTGAGGCGCATGTCTGTGTACGTGTGTATGGAGCCATTGGGTGCGGTCACTATAGCAACCAGGCTCACACCTGCCTGCTTAACGAGCTCTGCCTGCCACTGTACCAAGATTCATCTTAAGCACTTCTCTTTCAACTGCTGCTGTGTCCACAGTGTTACAGCCATCATTTTACCCTCAAATTGTCGCCATTATTGTTCTCTTTCCAACACCGTATCTTTCAAAGCTCAGGCATTTAAACTTTTCAAACTGTGTGGATCAAAGTGGAGGGATCACATTTGAGTCATTCAGTGATTCAAAGAATATGACCTTTTAATATTCATTCAGATGTTTTCTGACTCTAAATGTTCTTTTCTCATTTCTTAGGGTTTTCTAATTTACATTTAAAACATTTTCAGTTTTTTTCCAACTCCTTCTTCTGTGTAACCTTCAGCTTTTAGCAGTTCAGCACCTTTGTTTTCAGGTTAAATTCTTTTTTTTTTGTTGTTTTTTTTTAATCTCATTCAATATTTTTAACTCAAAATTCAGCAATTAATTCATTTCAGTGCATACATTCAGATTCAAGCATTCACACTGCAGTTTCTTCAGAAAATGCACTTTCTAGTTATATTTTATCTATTCCGTACGTTTTTTGAAAGCCTACTCCTTCAAAACCGTTCAACTTAGAAAAACCATTCAAACATCGTTAGATTCCTATTATTTTGGACATGATTGCTTGTATTTTTCTCATTTTTAACATTTATATTTTTAATTTTATTCAACTTTATTCAACAAAAATTTCCCATGTATTTCAATGGGGAGACCCTTCAAATTCTCATTCAACTTACTCATTTTTAAACTCTTACTACTTCAACATACGTTCACATAGAGCCACCATTCAAACTTTAAAACGAAGACAAGACATTCAACTATTCAACTTGTATTTATCTTTTCAATATCTATTATACTTTTTCTTCAGTTCCAGTTTAAGTTTCATGATGTTTTTTCACCCGTTTCAGAGTTTATAATGGGTGTGTATGGGACGGAATGTTGGGGCTAGAGTGAGGCAGCTCAACTGCTAGAGTGAGAGGAGCAAAAAAAATAATCTTAAAATCTTTTTTAAAACTGCTGCTATGTCCGCAGCGTTTGCTCTACAGGTATGATTTTACCCTCAAAACGTAGCCATGGCTGTCCTCTTTCATCCAATGTGTTTACTATTGTACTAGGTGTTATGGTTCTTTCATAAATGTCACCAATGCACAGCCTCCTCCCTCCAACTCTTCCATAGACTCTAATGTTAAAATGGCTCAGAAGGTTCGTTTGAAAATCAGAAGAGCATGGTGTCTTTCCACTGTCACCACGTCCATATAATAAACTCCACAGACATGAAAACTGAGAATTTGGTAGAGTAGACATTGCTGTCGCTCACAGTGAAAGAATTTTGTCAATACGACTTTTACTTTTCATTTGGGAACGATTTGTTTCGGCCTGACTTTTCTGTTCATTTTAAGCAGCAAAAGTGAGGTGCATGTCTGTGTGCGTGTGTATGGAGCCCTTGGGTGCGGTCACTATAGCAACCAGGCTCACACCTGCCTGCTTAACGAGCTCTCTCTGCCACTCTGCCAAAATTAATCTTAAACACTTCTCTTTCAACTGCTGCTGTGTCCACAGTGTTAAAGCCATCATTTTACCCTCAAAACGTCGCCATCGTTGTTCTTTTTCCAACATCTTGTCTTTCAAAGCTCAGAGATGTAAACTTTTTAAACTGTGTGGGTCCAAGTGGAGGGATCACATTTTAGTCATTCAGTGATTCAAAGAATATGACCTTTTAATATTCTTTCAGATGTTTTCTGACTCTAAATGTTCTTTTCTCATTTCTTAGGTTTTTCTAATTTACAATTAAAACATTTTCAGCTTTTTTCCAACTTCTTCTTCTGTGTAACCTTCAGCTTTTAGCAGTTCAGCACTTTTGTTTTCAGGTTAAATTCGGGTTTTTTTTTTTATCTCATTCAAAATTTTTAACTTGAATTCAGTAATTATTTCATTTCAATGCATACATTCAGATTCAAGCATTCACACTGCAGTTTCTTCAGAAAATGCACTTTCTAGTTATATTTTATCTATTCCGTACGTTTTTTGTAATCCTACTCCTTCAAAACCGTTCAACTTAGAAAAACCATTCAAACACCGTTAGATTCCTATTCTTTTGGACAACACTGCTTCTATTTTTCTCATTTTTAACATTTATATTTTTAATTTTATTCAACTTTATTCAACAAAAATTTATAATGTATTTCAATGGGGAGACCCTTCAAATTCTCATTCAAATTCCTCCTCTTTAAACTGTATCTACTTCAACATACGTTCACATAGAGCCTCCATTCAAACTTTAAAACGAAGACAAGACATTCAACTATTCAACTTGTATTTATCTTTTCAATATCTATTATACTTTTTCTTCAGTTCCAGTTTAAGTTTCATGATGTTTTTTCACCCGTTTCAGAGTTTATAATGGGTGTGTATGGGACGGAATGTTGGGGCTAGAGTGAGACAGCTCAACTGCTAGAGTGAGAGGAGCAAAAAAATTAATCTTAAAATCTTTTTTAAAACTGCTGCTGTGTCCGCAGCGTTTGCTCTACAGCCACCATTTTACCCTCAAAACGTAGCCATCGCTGTCCTCTTTCATCCAATGTGTTTACTATTGTCCTAGGTGTTATGGTTCTTTCGTAAATGTCACCAATGCACAGCCTCCTCCCTCCAACTCTTCCATAGACTCTAATGTTAAAATGGCTCAGAAGGTTCTTTTGAAAATCAGAAGAGCATGGTGTCTTTACACTGTCACCACGTCCATATAATAAACTCCACAGGCATGAAAACTGAGAATTCAGTAGACTAGACATTGCTGTCGCTCACGGTGAAAGAATTTCGTCAATACGACTTTTACTTTTCATATGGGAACGATTTGTTTCGGCCTGACTTTTCTGTTCATTTTAAGCAGCAAAAGTGAGGTGCATGTCTGTGTACGTGTGTATGGAGCCATTGGGTGCGGTCACTATAGCAACCAGGCTCACACCTGCCTGCTTAACGAGCTCTGCCTGCCACTGTGCCAAGATTCATCTTAAACACTTCTCTTTCAACTGCTGCTGTGTCCACAGTGTTAAAGCCATCATTTTACCCTCAAAACGTCGCCATCGTTGTTCTCTTTCCAACATCTTGTCTTTCAAAGCTCAGAGATGTAAACTTTTTAAACTGTGTGGATCCAAGTGGAGGGATCACATTTTAGTCATTCAGTGATTCAAAGAATATGACCTTTTAATATTCTTTCAGATGTTTTCTGACTCTAAATGTTCTTTTCTCATTTCTTAGGTTTTTCTAATTTACAATTAAAACATTTTCAGCTTTTTTCCAACTTCTTCTTCTGTGTAACCTTCAGCTTTTAGCAGTTCAGCACTTTTGTTTTCAGGTTAAATTCGGGTTTTTTTTTTTAATCTCATTCAAAATTTTTAACTTAAATTCAGTAATTATTTCATTTCAATGCATACATTCAGATTCAAGCATTCACACTGCAGTTTCTTCAGAAAATGCACTTTCTAGTTATCTATTATTCCATATTCCGTACGTTTTTTGGCATCTAACTCCTTCAAAACCGTTCAACTTAGAAAAACCATTCAAACACCTTCAGATTCCTCTTCTTTTGGACAAGACTGCTTCTATTTTTCTCATTTTTAACATTTATATTTTTTATTTTATTCAACTTTATTCAACAAAAATTTATAATGTATTTCAATGGGGAGACCCTTCAAATTCTCATTCAAATTCCTCCTCTTTAAACTGTATCTACTTCCACATACATTGACATAGAGCCACCATTCAAACTTTAAAACGAAGACAAGACATTCAACTATTCACCTTGTATTTATCTTTTCAATATCTATTATACTTTTTCTTCAGTTCCAGTTTAAGTTTCATTATGTTTTTTCACCCGTTTCAGAGTTTATAATGGGTGTGTATGGGACGGAATGTTGGGGCTAGAGTGAGACAGCTCAACTGCTAGAGTGAGAGGAGCAAAAAAATTAATCTTAAAATCTTTTTTAAAACTGCTGCTGTGTCCGCAGCGTTTGCTCTACAGGTATGATTTTACACTCAAAACGTAGCCATGGCTGTCCTCTTTCATCCAATGTGTTTACTATTGTCCTAGGTGTTATGGTTCTTTCGTAAATGTCACCAATGCACAGCCTCCTCCCTCCAACTCTTCCATAGACTCTAATGTTAAAATGGCTCAGAAGGTTCGTTTGAAAATCAGAAGAGCATGGTGTCTTTACACTGTCACCACGTCCATATAATAAACTCCACAGGCATGAAAACTGAGAATTCAGTAGACTAGACATTGCTGTCACTCACGGTGAAAGAATTTTGTCAATACGACTTTTACTTTTCATTTGGGAACAATTTGTTTCGGCCTGACTTTTCTGTTCATTTTAAGCAGCAAAAGTGAGGCGCATGTCTGTGTGCGTGTGTATGGAGCCATTGGGTGCGGTCACTATAGCAACCAGGCTCACACCTGCCTGCTTAACGAGCTCTGCCTGCCACTGTACCAAGATTCATCTTAAGCACTTCTCTTTCAACTGCTGCTGTGTCCACAGTGTCACAGCCATCATTTTACCCTCAAATTGTCGCCATTATTGTTCTCTTTCCAACACCGTATCTTTCAAAGCTCAGGCATTTAAACTTTTTAAACTGTGTGGATCAAAGTGGAGGGATCACATTTGAGTCATTCAGTGATTCAAAGAATATGACCTTTTAATATTCATTCAGATGTTTTCTGACTCTAAATGTTCTTTTCTCATTTCTTAGGGTTTTCTAATTTACATTTAAAACATTTTCAGTTTTTTTCCAACTCCTTCTTCTGTGTAACCTTCAGCTTTTAGCAGTTCAGCACCTTTGTTTTCAGGTTAAATTCGTTTTTTTTTTAATCTCATTCAATATTTGTAACTCAAAATTCAGCAATTAATTCCTTTCAGTGCATACATTCAGATTCAAGCATTCACACTGCAGTTTCTTCAGAAAATGCACTTTCTAGTTATATATACCCTTCCTAAAAAAAAAAAAAAAAAAAAAAAAAAAATCCATCGGCCCATAAAAACAAAAAATTGTCCAGCTATGAGAGGAGCTGGTTGTGAACTGAGCTTCAGAGAAACACAACATACTGATATTCACTGTGAAGCTTTGAGTGGAAAAAGACAGAAAACATATGGATCCTGGAATAATGGGAGCTTCCATCGTTAAAGGACTTGTCCCGATTTGTGATTGAGGTGAGAGACAAACGACCACAGGTCCAAGTGAGTCAAAACAATGATTTTATTAAACACACGTGTGAAGGAAATACACCGTCACAATCCTCAGCATAAAATCCCCACAAGAAAGCATACTCAGAATGTTTTATACGTCAAGGTATTGTTACGCCCCTTAATGCGTCAAAGCAGATACATAACATGCATAAATTACAATAACCACAACTCTTCTGTTGACAACCTCTGACACACATTCAAAAAGACATTTTCTCCGTCTCCACGCCAGGTGCTTCCTGTTGATCTTCTCACTCTCGCTTATCTCTGGAACATCAGAAGCACATCCTACAAAATACTGTCGCTTATGCAGGCACAAATGCAGTTACAAGCAAAATACATCTTAACTCTAACCTAGAAATGTGTCTATATAATGTCTGTGTATGCAGGTGAACTGTCTCGACCTCACTGCACTCTGTCTCACCTCTCACCTCACCAGATAAAGCCTGTAACCTCTTACAGACAGAAGGCCAACTCTTGTGTGAGCACATTTTGCAATATGTGTAATAACGTGATTGAAACTATATGTGTAATATATTGAATAAATTTTTTAATCAAATACCATTACTGAAAGCTTAATAAAAAGGATATAAAAGAATAAACATGATATTAAATGATATAAACCCCACACTCCTTGTCTTTGGCCTTCGAAGAAGGCGAACATCCTCTCTATTGTCTCACTCCTCGGTCCATTCAGCCACCTCCACCAACGGCATCATAGACCCCGGACCATCTGGCCCCGAATCCATGGATAAAGTTTTCAAACCCTCCAGAGCCCTGGTTACAGAGTCATCCGGAGCAGTGTTGTTGAGAATGAAGGTGCAACACATATCACCAAACATGGGACACACACCTCCTTTCTCGGCCAACAACATGTCCAGGGCCACTGTGAAGCTTTGAGTGGAAAAAGACAGAAAACAACATGTGGATCCTGGAATAATGGGAGCTTCCATCTTTAAAGGACTGAAGAAGTTTACAAGGAATCATTTAGAAGAGTTTCAAACATCAACTGATTGAATCCATGAATCTGAAAACGTGTTTGTGAGTGAAAGAGACAGACATGTACAGACTGAACTATCTGTTCAACAGTCAGAGTGTTTCTCTGACACAGACGTTCCCAAAGTGTGGAGCCCTTGCGGGGGGGGGGGGGGGGGGGGCATGAAAAAGGGAAACCCCAAAAACAATGCTTAAACACTGCTAGCACGGGGGCCCACACAAACGCAAAGCAGGAGATGAAGCATCACTGAATATGTTTCCAAACCAACTTCATTCTAAGCCAACGACTAGAAAACATGGTGAAGCAAATCTTCCCTTTGGTTTCACCTGCACAAACAGTATCCCACATTCTTGATTTTTAGCTAACAAACACTTCTTATAATGACTAACTACTCCTGACATTTTGGAAATGTTAGCTCTTTATACAGTAAAGTTACAGTGGGATGCAAATAATACCAGGCTCATCCTGCCACAATTTGTTCCCCCTGTCTAAATCACGGACAAACAGGATCCCACAGCTGTTTATGTTTTTAAACCCATTTTGCACAGCGAGACATTTTTTGAAAAATGTATTGATAGCAATGTTGAATATTATTACACAGGGAAAAAACAACTACATGTGAAATAATTATACCCTGACGCCTCTGCCTTTCTAAATGGAGGGACAGTAACTGTGTGTGTATATGTAAGAGTGTAAAACCTGAAGATAGAGACAAAATACTGTTAATATGACTATCTGCCATTCTGCAATTCATCTCATGTAAACAATAACGTGGAGCACAGCGTGACGTGAAAAAGGCACATACCTTTGATGTTGAGTGACGAACTCTGTATTCCTCGTCCACACGTAAACGCAAAAAAGGAGTTTGAGAAATCTCAGTTTTCGGTGATTCAAAACGTCGTTTACATGTGGACGAAACAGCTGCGTTTTCAAAAATACCCGTGTTGGTGTGGACGTAGCCTAAAAGAGTTAGTGGTTTATTTTATTAGTACCTGTCATTTATTGCAGATTACTTGTATTTGCTTAATTGTTCACTAAATGTTTGAGGTGTGAAATAAACCGCAATGGAGCAAAATATGTGTGTGTGGTTGGAGGATGCGTTTGTGCGTGTGCGTTTGCGCGAGAAGGGGACGCGAGCATTTTTCTTGTAAAACAAAGGGGGGCCTAGCGAAAAAGGTTTGGGAACCACTGCTCTAACAGGAGGAAACTCTTTACACTCCACTCAGCACAGGGACACTGAGGAACCATCAGACCAGACCATAAACCCAGGATAAAGAGTTTCATTGAATGTGGTGTTGAAGGTGTGGAGGTGGATCAGAGTGTCAGAGGAGACTCTGTAGAAGGACAGAGTGCCAGCAGGACAGTCCACATACACTGCTGCTCTGTTAGAGACAGAGGAGGAGGAGGAGGAGGACGAGGAGGAGGAGATGGATCCTTTTATGTTATTATGTCTGACAAATTCAGGGCCATCATCAGAGCATTTCAGATTCCAGGACTGATCATTGTTTCCAAACTCACAGTCATAGCTGTTTCCTTTCCTTCTGATGCTTCTGTAACTCACTGTTACATCAACTCTTCCTCTCCACTCGACCTCCCAGTAACAGCGACCAGTCAGACCATTTCTACACAGCAGTTGATGATAAACATCAAATCTGTCTGGATGATCAGGATATGACTGAACCTCTTGCACATCTGTCACCTTCCTGTTGTTGTCAGACAGTTGGAGGTTTCTGTTCACTGTGTTTGTGTCGATTGTGAGTTGACAGGAATCTGATGGAGAGAACAAACACAATCCAGCTGCAGTTATTGATCCGTCATCTGTTCATTGATTGACACTTTGATGATGACTCCCGACATGATGAAGATGGTTGAATGTGTGCTGCTTTGTTTTCATGAATCCCATTAAAAACACACTTACACTTCCTCAGACCTGGTCTCAACCATCGGACTCCAGCAGGCTCCACCCTGAAAGGAGGAGAGGGGTCAGATACACATACTGTTAGACAATGATAAAGGAACAGTCCAACATTTTAACAAATACACTTCAATCCATAGGTGGATCAAACTGCTGATGATTTGGACTGATCCGGGATCTGTCAGTATATCACTGTATTGAATAAAACATGACTGATTCAAACTGTCACCTTCATTGTCTTTGTATTCTTTTTCTGCTTAGCTGGAAAGAACACCTCCCTGCCTTTGCTCTCCATCATGAATAGAATACATCATGAATATTCAATAGAATGAATAGAAACAAAAAAAAAAATCAAAAACGGGCATTTTTCTTCCTCCACACTGTGCTACAATCAGTTTTTCTTAGTTTATGTCACTCAAGAGGAAAATGCTGCAGTTGTTTATAGTCGAGATGTAAACATTACTTTTATTTTTTATCGCACAAAAGGACACAAGTCTGATGATGAAATACACACTACATCCAGGACAGAAAACTGTGCATCATGCAGCTAACAGCACTTTGACTCTTTGCAACCATCTGTACAAATGACATGCTAACACAAAGTCACAAAGTCAAGAATCCAGAGTAAAGTTAGAGTTGTGTGAATGCTGACTAGAGTCCAGAAACCAGACCCTGATCTTTAACTTGATCGGCCCCATGCCCCCAGTACGAGGGGCAAGTGAGGAGATTACGTTTATTCGGTTATTACACGGGGTCACAAAATATAAGTCCCGACATGTGTAGTATCCACAGAAACCTCTGAATCGCATCTACAATCTCATATAAACCATTTCTACAACCACCTAACAAAGCAAAGACAACAAACAGTTCAAAGAGCAGTAACTTCACTTTGGAAGATGTCAGTAAACCAACACGACGGAGCCTCGTAGCAAGGAGTCCCGGCTAACCAAACAAACTGCTAACAGATCTCACAGATTCCAAAACTGTAAATTTCATCGTCCTCTGCCCAAAATTCACCAAACCAGCTGCAAAAGAAGAAATGTGCTTCACCTTCGAAAAACATTATTATAAATGCTGACATACTTTTGCTGTTTTGTGTCCATAAGATATAGCCACAATCATATGATTATGCTTCCTGAATAACTACAATTCCCAGTTAGCACTTGGAGCAGTTTTCGATAGGAAGGATGCCATTTTGTGACAAATTACATGCATTTGATTGGACGATGGTGAGGGTCAGCCATCTTGCACAATTTGTATATCCCACCTTACAGCTTTTGAGTAGTTTGATTGACACAAATAATGTGTTGCAATGCGATTCTGTTGGATCATACGATTAAAAGGTGGGTTCAACAGTGCAAATCGACCAGTAAAAGCCAGCGTTACAGCCATGGATCTTTCAAATTTGAGAAAAAGGCGGCTCCGCTTCTTTGCGCACAGAAGTCTTTGCGTGCAGACTGGTGATTAGCGAACTCTGTTGTCTTGACAGCATTTCCTCATCAAATCATACATTGCTGAGGAAGTGCTGGATATGGTTTGGAATGATAGTGGGACACAGCTTTGTGTGTAAGATTCATCTTCCGATGATAAGGACCTCATCGTTCCATTATCAGAAAATAACGATTCGAAAATGGAGACACTGCTGCCTGAAAGGTATGCAATTACAATTCTGTTATGGAATATTCTATCCAAGGAATCCTGTATATGAAAAAATGCTATATAGATAAAGTTTGATTGTTTGAGCAGTTTTGTTACGTTACCTTCCCTGTGTTCTAGTGTCTCGTTGTCTCAGTTATGTTTTCTTGTCTGTTCTTTCCCTGTCTTGCCTGTGTGATTAGCGTTCGCTGTGTTTCCCAGGTTTCCCTCTTTGTCCTGTTCCCTTCTTGTATTTAGTATCTGTCTCTTTCCCTGCTCGTTGTCGTGCTCTCCCTCAATGCCTGCTGTGTGTCCTACCAAAAACATACATTTTTGTCATAAAATTTTAGCACTCATCTAAGTGATTTCCTCAGTCTCAGCTTTGCATAATAATGGTATGGAATCAAGAATGACAATGAAACTGACCATATCTCACTGTTGGTGGTGCTATTTATGATCTGAGATTGACAAAGTCACTTGGATGACTGATGAAACTTTCTCCCATTGAAAACACAACCATACCTGGATGATTGAGCATGCTTTGAGATATTATATGTTATAATTGTATTTATTATATACACACACATTTTATAAAATCTTCTTCTCATTGGGCCCTGAAGGCCCTCATCCTCTACATGGCAATGTGCAGCAGCTCTCACACCCAATACCCAGCAGGCCAAAAAGGTGAAATCTAGAAAGACTAAACCAAAACTTAAGGAAAATGGGTCTTCTGAGGTGGAAGAAATGTGGAAAAGCAGGGATGAGGAGAACTAAAATCCTGATCCTTTCAAGTGTATGCCAGCAGGGGACCCAGGCCCTACATTTAACACCACAACAGCATGGTCCCTCTGTCACTGTTCCAGCTGTTATTTTGTGAGTATGTTGTCAGAACAATCATTGAGAACACAAATGCCAATGCTGCAAAGAGGTCTGGCGGCAAGTTTACATAGACTGCTCTGACGGTGATTTTTACATCTTCTTGGCAATTCTCATTTACACAGGCCTTGTAAGTGTACACCACAGAGCTGACTATTGGAGAAAAGAATGGCCTTACAACTTTCACTTCCCCCGTGACGCTATGTCAAGAAACCATTTTGAAGCCATCTTGTGGTCATTGCACCTAAGCAGCCAAAAAAGTGATTATGACAATGAAAATAAAAGAAACATGCATCGATGAGAGAATGATGGTGTCTAAGGCTAGGATTTCGATGAAACAGATTACACTGGCAAGGCAAGTTTATTTATGTAGCACAATTCAACAACAAGGTTCAAATGCAGCTGAGAATAGGTGTGTCTTCAACCTGGATTTAAATAAACTTAGTGTTTCAGCTGATCTGAGGCTTTCTGGGAGTTTGTTCCAGATATATGGAGCATAAAAGCTGAATGCAGCTTCTCCGTGTCTGGTTCTGACTCTGGGAACTGATAAAAAACCGGATCCAGATGACCTGAGGGATCTGGAAGGTTCATACTGGGTCAGGAGGTCACTGATATATTTTGGTCCTAAACCATTCAGAGCTTTATAGACCAGCATCAGAACTTTAAAGTCTATCCTCTGACGGAGAGGCAGCCAGTGTAAAGACCTCAGAGCTGGACTGATGTGTCGAATGTTCAGCTGCCACTGACACAGGAGCTAGCTTAGCTGCCCAGCCTCCTGAAGCTCACTTAGCTGCCCAGCCTCCTACATTGCCATTAGCCCAGTCTGCTAATCAGTGCTCCGTTCAACCTTTAGTTCAGTCTCTTGTGCAATCCATAGCCTGTTCAGTCCATCACTCATTTGCCTATTCAGCTCCGAGCTCTGTCTCCTGTTCAGTCGCCACTAGTTCAGTCTCCAGTGTCTCCTGTTCAGTCGCCCTTAGCTCTGTCGTCAACCACTGATTTCACTTTCGCCACAACCATCTTCACTACCTCTTTTGCAGTCTGTAGCTCAGTCTCCTGCTCTGCCTCCTGTAACGCAGCCGTTAGCCCCATCACCTATAGCAAAGCCATTAGCTCTGTCATCAGCAGCTCCATTCGCACCTGAACCATTAGCTCAGTCGTCTTCAGTTCAGTTCCCTGTAGCAGTTCAGTCTTCTGGTCAGCTTAGCATTCAGCCAGGGGTCCCAATACCCTTTGGCTCTACATCAGCTCCTGCTGGAAGCTTGGATGAGCCCATTCAGCACTCCGTGGCTCCCACGCCGCCACCTCCCTCATCCACTGGGGGTTCTGGAGAGCCTGGCCAGCACTTTCTCCTGTCTGCTGGGGGTTCTAGAGAGCCTGTCCAGCACTTTCCCGTCTCAGCTGGAGGGCCCGAGGATCCCGTCCAACCTCAGGTTTCGTCAGCTGGAGGGCCCGAGGACCCCGTCAAGCCTCATGTTTCGTCAGCTGGAGGGCCCGAGGAGCCCGTCCAGCCTCATGTTTCGTCAGCTGGAGGGCCCGAGGACCCCGTCCAGCCTCATGTTTCGTCAGCTGGAGGGCCCGAGGAGCTTGTCCAGCCTCAAGTCTCGTCAGCTGGGGGTTCCACTGGTCTGGTAGGAAGTTTTCAAAGACGACGCTCTGTCCCCATTTTCCGATTACACTGATTTCCACAATCATACACACCATTCCCCCAATTTATGGACAATAGCGCTTGTACATCTCTCATGGACATTCAAATAAAACTCATGGACTTTCTCCTCTCTTCACTGTGGATCAGTGTTTTTGGGATTATTTAAGTTTTCCTTTCCTTTTCTTCTTATTTTTCTTTGGTTTTAGTTAAATATATGGTACCCGCAAAAGCCTTTTCTTTTGTGTGTATTCATTAATTACTGCCCATCAGCTCCAGTAGCATTCCTAAATCTTCTGACTAATAATAACCCAATATTTCACTTAATACCTAGCATGTATTAATTCATTAGCGCTTTATCTGTGTTACAATGACTATATACGGGATGACAGTATTATTCCTTTTGTCCTTTTGATTCTCAGTAGTTGGCATCTAACTGTCATGGTCCTGAGTCTGTTGACTCAGTGGTTTTGGTTTGATTACTATTATCTTATGTTTTAGGTTAATCCTTAAGACTTTCTTGTTCTTAGAGTTTCAGAATCATAATCAGAAATACTTTATTGATCCTGAAGGAAATTATGGGTTGCAGCAGGCATGCACACTCACAAAGGAACCCTCTGACCTCTGTTATATATCGAATTGAAATCAACACTTTTAACACAAAAATGGAGACTCAGGTTTGTCTTAGGCTGACATGACAGGTTATTGATATGTCATCTTAAATTGGTCACGTGGTTGGTTTAACATGACTACTTAATTCCTAGAAAATGGTTCCTAGAAAATGGCGGCGCGTGTAGACACAGCGACCTCACGCTCTCCCGAAAATGCGATGTTTTGTTCGTCAAGTAAGTGTCTTTCTGCAAGTGTTTCTCGCCAGTCCACGTCGGAATATGTGTACAGTCGTCAGGCTCTCTTACACATTCGGAGAAGCAAGATTTGCCAAGTTTTGAACACTAACGTTGAGATGCTAAGGGAGATAGGACTTCTGCGACAGCCTGCTAGCTGGCCTAGCAACTCACCGGACTCGCCTGCTAACCCTCCCCGGGCAAGGAGGCGTCGAAAGGCTGTCGCAGAAGTCCTATCTCCCTTAGCATCTCAACGTTAGTGTTCACCTTGTGAAGTTTGCGGACGACACAACGCTGGTGGGGCTCATCACCAAGGGCGATGAGACCCACTACAGGAAAGAGGTTGAGCTCCTGACCACGTGGTGCAGAGACAACAACCTCCTGCTAAATGTCAGTAAGACCAAGGAGATTATTGTCAACTTCCAGAGAGGCCACACCTGTCACCCCCCATTGACCATCGACGGCGCTGCGGTGGAGAGGGTGAGCAGCACCAAGTTCCTGGGGGTGCACATCAGTGAGGACCTCTCTTGGACCACCAACACAGCATCACTGGCCAAGAAAGCACAACAGCGCCTCTACTTCCTGCGCAAACTCAAGCGGGCAAGTGCTCCACCACCCATCCTGACTACATTCTACAGAGGAACTATTGAAAGTATCCTCTCCAGCTGCATCACTGTGTGGGGCGGTAGCTGCACTGACTATAACAGAAAAGCTCTACAACGCATTGTGAGAACAGCTGAGAGGATAGTTGGTGTACCACTCCCCTCCCTGCAAGACATTTACACCACTCGCCTCACCCGCAAAGCCATCACAATTGTCAACGATGCAACCCACCCCGCGCACTGTCTGTTCAGCCTCCTGCCCTTGCATTGCAATTGCACACACCTGCTGCTATATATATATTTTTAGTATTCTTTTAGCACTATTTATATTATTATATTACTATTTATTATCTTATTGTTAGGGCTGTTTTTGTTTTTGTTGTGCATCTGCACCTTATTGTTGTCAATGCCTACGCATGGGACAGTGTGAAACGTAATTTCAATTCCTTTGTATGGCAAGTACATTTGAAGAAATTGACAAATAAAAGTATTCTATTCTATTCTAATTCTTCTTCAGCCAATCAGAAGCACTCATGTGATTGCCTGCCCTTTGTGTTTCCTGATGTTGGACTTTGGTCTTTTGTCCTCTAAAGGCTTCTTTTGTCACTTCTTCACCTGCCTCTGCATCTTTCACCTGTCCTCAGTATTATTTCATCTTTCATACAGAGCATTTCAGGCTCAGGCTCCGGTCTATGTAGCCCATCTCCACCATCACTCTTCATCTCACTCACTGAGTATGAAATTTCAAGCTTTTCACAATATTGTTTATGTTCTGGACCTGTGGTTATACCGTTTAAAACCAGTACATTGTTAAACATGCATGATGGTGGCAAAAGGTAGCTATTATTATTGCCCAAGCTGAATTTTGTGTACTTCTCATAGATAAATAACTCATTCATATTCAGTTTAAGTTACATTTTATTTATATCATGCCAAATCACACTAATAGTTTCCTCCAGGCCCTTTATAGTGTAAGGTAAAGACCCTGAACAATCATATTACCCCCTATGAGCAAGCACTTTGGTGACAAAGGGGGAGAAAGAGAAAAAACAAGCGAACCCCCTTTTGATAGGAAGAAACCTCTGGCAGATCCAGAAAAGGGTTGCAACAAACACTTAGGGTCGGGGGAGGAAGACAGATCAGAATTCACACAGTGAAAGAGAGCCACAGATAAATAATACCTTGGAGTTAAATGCAGAGAGGTGTATAAACACACAATGAGGGAAAAGAGGTGAATGCTGGAGAAACACTGCAATAGAATTTTCTATAGAATTTTCCTTTGTGTGATTGTTTATGTCACATCTGCATGAAA